>NC_034197.2:43906530-44031530 GCF_002021735.2 Oncorhynchus kisutch | reverse complement strand
CAGGCCCACCTGGTCGAGATCCGACCGACAGGCCCACCTGGTCGAGACCGACCGACAGGCCCACCTGGTCGAGACCGACCGGACAGGCCACCTGGTCGAGACCGACCGACAGGCCACCTGGTCGAGACCGACCGACAGGCCACCTGGTCGAGACCGACCGACAGGCCACCTGGTCGAGACCGACCGACAGGCCACCTGGTCGAGACCGACCGACAGGCCACCTGGTCGAGACCGACCGACAGGCCACCTGGTCGAGACCGACCGACAGGCCCACCTGGTCGAGACCGACCGACAGGCCACCTGGTCGAGACCGACCGACAGGCCCACCTGGTCGAGACCGAACTACAGGCCACCTGGTCGAGACCGAACTACAGGCCACCTGGTCGAGACCGAACTACAGGCCACCTGGTCGAGACCGAACTACAGGCCACCTGGTCGAGACCGAACTACAGGCCACCTGGTCGAGACCGACCTACAGGCCACCTGGTCGAGACCGACCTACAGGCCACCTGGTCGAGACCGACCTACAGGCCACCTGGTCGAGACCGACCTACAGGCCCACCTGGTCGAGACCGACCGACAGGTAATCTGGTTTTCATCTGCAGCACTATGTGTTCTAAATGGCACCCTACTCCCCATCCACTGCCCCGTTCCCCATCCACTGCCCCGTTCCCCATCCACTGCCCCGTTCCCCATCCACTGCCCCGTTCCCCATCCACTGCCCCGTTCCCCATCCACTGCCCCGTTCCCCATCCACTGCCCCGTTCCCCATCCACTGCCCCGTTCCCCCATCCACTGACCTATTCCCCCATCCACTGCCCTATTCCCCATCCACTGCCCTATTCCCCATCCACTGCCCTATTCCCCATCCACTGCCCTATTCCCCATCTACTGCAATATCTACTGCCCTACTCCCCATCCACTGCCCCATTCCCCATCCACTGCCCTATTCCCCATCCACTGCCCTATTCCCCATCTACTGCAATATCTACTGCCCTACTCCCCATCCACTGCCCCGTTCCCCATCCACTGCCCCGTTCCCCATCCACTGCCCCGTTCCCCATCCACTGCCCCGTTCCCCCATCCCTTCCCCTCCCCCATCCACTGCCCTATTCCCCCATCCACTGCCCTATTCCCCATCCACTGCCCTATTCCCCATCCACTGCCCTATTCCCCATCCACTGCCCTATTCCCCATCTACTGCAATATCTACTGCCCTACTCCCCATCCACTGCCCCATTCCCCATCCACTGCCCTATTCCCCATCCACTGCCCTATTCCCCATCCACTGCCCTATTCCCCATCTACTGCAATATCTACTGCCCTACTCCCCATCCACTGCCCCATTCCCCATCCACTGCCCTATTCCCCATCCACTGCCCTATTCCCCATCCACTGCCCTATTCCCCATCCACTGCCCTATTCCCCATCCACTGCCCTATTCCCCATCCACTGCCCTATTCCCCATCCACTGCCCTATTCCCCATCCACTGCCCTATTCCCCATCCACTGCCCCATTACCCATCCACTGCCCCATTACCCATCTACTGCCCCATCAAATGCCCTATTCCCCAACTACTGTCCTATTCAGCATCTACTGCCCTATTCCCTATCTACTGCCCCATCTACTTCCATATTCCCCGTCTACTGCCTCATGACCCATCGCCCATCTACTGCCCCATTGCCCATCTACTGCACCATTGCCCATCTACTGCCCCATTGCCCATCCACTGCCCTATTCCCCATCCACTGCCCTATTCCCCATCCACTGCCCTATTCCCCATCTACTGCAATATCTACTGCCCTACTCCCCATCAACTGCCCCATCTATTGCCCCATTCCCAATCTACTGCCCCATATACTGCCCTATTCCCCATCTAGTGCCCTATCTATTGCCCTATTCCCCATCTAGTGCCCTATCTATTGCCCTATTCCCCATCTATTGCCCCATTCCCCATATATTGCCCCATTCTCAATCTACTGCCCCATATATTGCCCTATTCCCCATCTAGTGCCCTATTTAGTGCCCTATTCCCCATCTACTGCCCCATTTAGTGCCCTATTCCCCATCTACTGCCCCATTACTCATCTACTGCCCCATCTACTTCCCTATGACCCATCTACTTCCCTATGACCCATCTACTGCCCCATTGCCCATCTACTGCCAATCTACTGCCCCATTTCACACCTACTGCACCATCTACTGTCCTATTCCCCATCTACTGCCCCATCTACTACCCTATTCCCCATCTACTGCCCTATTCCGCATCTACTGTCCTATTCCCCATCTACTACCCCATCTACTACCCTATTCCCCATCTACTGCCCTATTCCCCATCTACTGCCCTATTCCCCATCTACTGCCCCATTCCCCATCTACTGCCCTATTTCCCATCTACTGCCTCATTCCCCATCTATTGCCCTATTCCCCATCTACTACCCTATTCCCTATCTAGTGCACTACTTTTGACCAGCGTCTATAGAGCACTATATGGGGAATAGGGAACACTATATAGGGAATAGGGAACACTATATGGGGAATAGGAAACACTATATGGGGAATAGGAAACACTATATGGGGAATAGGAAACACTATATGGGGAATAGGAAACACTATATAGGGAATAGGAAACACTATATAGGGAATAGGAAACACTATATAGGGAATAGGAAACACTATATAGGGAATAGGAAACACTATATAGGGAATAGGAAACACTATATGGGGAATAGGAAACACTATATGGGGAATAGGGAACACTATATAGGGAATAGGGAACACTATATAGGGAATAAGGAACACTATACGGGGAATAGGAAACACTATATGGGGAATAGGAAACACTATATAGGGAATAGGAAACACTATATGGGGAATAGGAAACACTATATGGGGAATAGGATACACTATATGGGGAATAGGAAACACTATATAGGGAATAGGAAACACTATATAGGGAATAGGAAACACTACATAGGGAATAGGAAAAACTATATAGGGAATAGGAAACACTATATGGGGAATAGGAAACACGATATAGGGAATAGGAAACACTATATAGGGAATAGGAAAAACTATATAGGGAATAGGGAACACTATATGGGGAATAGGAAACACTATATAGGGAATAGGGAACACTATATAGGGAATAGGGAACACTATATAGGGAATAGGGAACACTATATAGGGAATAGGGTGCCATTTGGGACACATTCAATTCTCCAATAAGTGTTCCTCACTCGTAGAAGCTCTCAGCAGGCGATGCTGCGGTGATGACAGGGTCCTCCATGTAGTGGAACACCTGCCCAGGTACGCTCCTCTCTGCCTTCCCAAACAACACCCTCACCGTCAGCTCTGCTGTCTGGTTACTGGGGCTGGTCCTGCATACCAGGTGGGTCCCATTCACCTCCTCAACACTGAGGAAGAGGAGAGGAGAGAGAGTTATCATTATGGTGTCTGTCTGGTTACTGGGGCTGGTCCTGCATACCAGGTGAGTCCCATTTACCTCCTCAACACTGGGGAAGAGGAGAGGAGAGAGTTATCATTATGGTGTCTGTCTGGTTACTGGGGCTGGTCCTGCATACCAGGTGAGTCCCATTTACCTCCTCAACACTGGGGAAGAGGAGAGGAGAGAGTTATCATTATGGTGTCTGTCTGGTTACTGGGGCTGGTCCTGCATACCAGGTGGGTCCCATTCACCTCCTCAACACTGAGGAAGAGGAGAGGAGAGAGTTATCATTATGGTGTCTGTCTGGTTACTGGGGCTGGTCCTGTATACCAGGTGAGTCCCATTCACCTCCTCAACACTATAGCAGGTTTATTGTGTGCGAGTGTGTGTGTGTGTGGGGGGGGGGGGGGGCACACACAGACAGACAGCTAAAGCAGATATTGTAGCAGGGCTTACATGTAGCAGGGTTGTTGTCCTACGTATGCAGTCAGGTCCTTCCTCTGTCCCGTTAGTAGCCGAGTCCCCTGGACTGTCAGGCTGGTCCCTCCTGATACAGGGCCCTTATCAGGGACAATACCGGTTAACTGGGGGTCCTACACAGAGGGAGACATGTTTATACTGTAGTATCTAACCATAGCCGTAACCCTGGACTTTCAGGCTGGTCCCTCCTGAAACAGGGCCCTTATCAGGGACTATAGCAGTCAACTGGGGGTCAGATGCACATGTGTTTAATAGTCACGTGTACAGGGTTCCAGGTGTGATTTCAGGTTTCAGGTGTAGGCTCCGAGCTCCAACAGGACTAAGTTAAATAAAATAATGACAATGGTAGCTGGTCGGTAGCTGACTAGTGGTGGCTATTCAGCAGTCTGGTGGTCTGAGGGTAGAAACTATGGGCCAGTCTCTATGGGCCAGTCTCTATGGGCCAGTCTCTATGGGCCAGTCTCTATGGGCCAGTCCCTATGGGCCAGTCCCTATGGGCCAGTCCCTATTGGCCAGTCCCTATTGGCCAGTCTTCCAGTGTTTGCCATGATGCTCTACTACTGCCCGTGTGGGAACGATTGAAGCAGGAAGACCTGGGCGTGACTTGGGTGGTTGGTTTGGGTTCCTGATGATCTTCCTGGCCTTCCTGCAACACCTGGTGTAGGGCAGGCAGTGTTCACCCAGTGGTGCGTTCAGCTGCACGGTATCACCCTCCGAAGAGCCTCGCGGCGCGCGGTGGAGTTGCCGTATCAGGCGGTGAAGCTCTCGATGGTGCTCCTGTATAACACTGTGAGGGCCCCCTGGGACAGGTTGAATTTCTTCAGCATCCCGAGGTTGAAGAGTCACTGTCGTGCCTTCTTCACCACGATGTCCGTGTGAAGACCATTTCAGCTTCTCTGAGATGTGTACGTCGAGGAATTCAGTAGTTTGACTGTCTCCACAGAGTTCCAACTTCATCAAGTTCATCAACTTCATCAAGTTCATCAAGTTGATGAGAATGGGGGCATGTCCAGCTTGGTCAATTATTTTGTTTTGCTAACGTTGAAGGACAGGTTGTTTACCTGGCACCACGCGGTCAGAGTGACAACCTTCTCCCTGTCTCGTGGTTGCTGGTGATCAGGCCTACTACTGTCGTGTCATTAGAGAACTTGATGAAGTTGGAACTGTGTGAGGCCACATAGTCGTGGGTATACAGGGAATACAGGAGGGGACTGAGTACGCACCCTTGTGGGGCCCCCGTGTTGAGAATCAGTGTCGATTAAGTAATATTGCCTACCTTCACCACCTGGGCGGCCCGTCAGGAAGTCCAGGACCCAGTTACATAGTGAGGAGTTCAGACCCAGGGCCGTGAGCTTTGTAATGAGCTGATAGGACACTATGGTATTGAAGGCTGAGCTGTAGTCGATGAACAGCATCCTCACATATACAGTTGAAGTTGGAAGTTTACATACACTTAGGTTGGAGTCATTAAAACTCGTTTTTCAACCACTCCACAAATTTCTTGTTAACAAACTATAGTTTTGGCAAGTCGGTTAGGACATCTACTTTGTGCATGACACAAGTAAGTTTTCCAACAATTGTTTACAGACAGATTATTTCACTTACAATTCACTGTATCACAATTCCAGTGGGTCAGAGGTTTACATACACTAAGTTGACTGTGCCTTTAAACAGCTTGGAAAATTCCAGAAAATGATGCCATGGCTTTAGAAGCTTCTGATAGGCTAATTGACATAATTTGAGTCAGTTGGATGTGTACCTGTGGATGTATTTCAAGGCCTACCTTCAAACTCAGTGCCTCTTTGCTTGACATCATGGGAAAATCAAAAGAAATCAACCAAGACCTCAGAAAAAAAAGTGTAGACCTTCACAAGTCTGGTTCATCCTTGGGAGCAATTTCTAAACACCTGAAGGTACCACGTTCATCTGTACAAACAACAGTACGCAAATAAAAACATAATGGGACCACGAAGCCGTCATACCACTCAGGAAGGAGACGCGTTCGGTCTCCTGGAGATGAATGTGCTTTGGTGCGAAAAGTCCCAAATCAATCCCAGAACAACAGCAAAGGACTCTGTGAAGATGCTGGAGGAAACAGGTACAGAAGTATCTATATCCACAGTAAAATGAGTCCTATATCGACATAACCTGAAAGGCCGCTCAGCTAGGAAAAGCCACTGCTCCAAAACAGCCATAAAAAAGCCAGACTACAGTTTGCAACTGCACATGGGGACAAAGATCGTACTTTTTGGATAAATGTCCTCTGGTCTGATGAAACAAAAAGAGAACTGTTTGGCCATAATGACCATCGTTATGTTTGGAGGAAAAGGGGGAGGCTTACAAGCCAAAGAACACCATCCCAACCGTGAAGAACGTGGGTGGCAGCATCATGTTGTGGGGGTGCCTTGCTGCAGGAGGTACTGGTGCACTTCACAAAATAGATGGCATCATGAGACAGGAAAATGATGTGGATATATTGAAGCAACATCTCAAGACATCAGTCAGGAAGTTAAAGCTTGGTCGCAAATGGGTCTTCCAAATGAACTATGAGCCCAAGCATACTTCTAAAGTTGTGGCAAAATGGATTAAGTACCACCGCACATGTTCAATTGGTCGGATTACCAGAATATAGTTCATTTCCCCCCACATACTGATGTTCCCAGAATCTCTATGTTAACCAAGGGGTTTGCAAATGTAACCTCAGTAGGGTAGAGAGAGGAAAAAGGGGGGGGAAGAGGTATTTGTCTGTCATAAACCTACTTTCAAGAAAAAACGCTGTAGACAGGATTATTCACACATTTAGCAGCTCATGTTAAAGACGGAAGCATGCTACATGGCAGACCAATCCGGATTCATCTCTTGGCATGTCCAGCCCATCCATTATCTCAGCCAATCATCGCTAGCGGGAAGGTTCCTGTATTTTTCCGTGGCTAAACCGACTAGGCTCGTTATTTAATGAATATGATGTCAGTTCGGTTGTCATCTGGGACATTCTCATCAATGATAGGATGACAAACTCTACAGTGGAAAGTCTACACATCAGAGTTATCGGATTCACATGGAATTGTTGTTCAATTTAAATGTTTGAACATTAAATTATTTGTGATGGGATGAAATGTGATTTTAGCTTCTAAAATGTGACATTTGGGTTTTCATAATCAGTGGCCTGCCCCTGTGAAGGGACATGGGCTATAAAACTTTTCAAACACACCCTCCTCTCCCTTCCTATATAAGCCCTTGACGACAACATAACTTCCTGTTCCGATGATGTGAGGACGACGGTCCAATGTCAGAATGGTTCAGATAATAACTACAGAACGAAGCCAACATCAGCGTGAACTTTGGTTGAAAATGGTATGAACTTTGAAATCTTATTCACTACAGAAGTGATACCTCCCAACCGTTGAGTTAGCAACAGCTGCTGCAAACGAGGGTTAGGAAGGAACAGACAGCCAACGACCTTACTACAATGTATAATTGACCACCAGAGACATTCTTCAAAGGACAGATGACTCGGTTGGGCAACACTGCCTTCCATCTACCACCAACCTACTGAAGCGCAGCTCAGAGTAAATATTAATTGCATTTTCCTTTTCCAAATGAGCGGTAATTTAGAATGCATAAGAGACTGTATTTACGATAGCACAGCTTCTCCTTGTGTCCCTCAGTGTCCCTCAGTCTTCCCGCTCTTTCACTCAAGCCCAGCCCTTTTCGTTTGTGTAACAAGCTGTCATATGTGTTCCACCCGGGACGTTTTCCTTTATGAAATTTGATTTGAGTAGCCGGTAGAGAGGGGCGGGCAGAGAGGGGCGGGCAGAGAGGGGAGGGCAGAAAGGGGCGGGCAGAGAGGGGAGGGCAGAGAGGGGCGGGCAGAGAGGGGAGGGCAGAGAGGGGCCGGTAGAGAGGGGAGGGCAGAAAGGGGCTGAATCTTTCACAGCCGGGCCTGAAATAATTGCTTTTTGTAATCTTTCAGAGCTAGAATCAGTTCTTTAAAATCAATTTTCATTAGTTTCAAGCTAACCCTCCTAATGTCATATGAGGAATAGGAAACACTATATGGGGAACAGGGAACACTATATAGGGAATAGGAAACACTATATGGGGAATAGGGAACACTATATAGGGAATAGGGAACACTATATCACGTGGACTACGACAGTACCAGCTCCAGACAACTGTGGTAAAACGGTAGGAAGCAGCGTTGTAATGTCATGTACTCGCACTCCAGGTTAGCACAGGGTTTTTGCCCCGTGAAGTGAGTGAGTATATGTGTGTGTTACATACCTGGTAGGTGAATATCTGCAGAGACTGTCCTGGTTCTAAGTCTCTCACGGAAACAATGACTGGTCCCTCTGTCTCCTGTTTACTGGGCTGGAGCTCACACACTATCCTGGAATACACACACACACGACCAGACAATTAGCAATTAACACACAGGAAAAACAAATACTTGTAACACACAGAGCCTTGTAGTCTGAAGCCCTGTTCATGTTCCAATTGACTCAAATAAAAAAAAATAAAAAACATATATAACCGACTGGAACCTGTTTCCTGCAGTCTGAACGGCCGAAAAGCAAATGGTTTCAGATATTTCAAGCCACCTCCGTAGCTGTGTCTGAACGGTCAAATCTGATATTTTTAGACTGTTATTTGACATATCTTATTGCTTGTTAGCTGCTCTGTTGACAGTTTGACAGGAACATTTGGTAGTTTGTTCATTATTTACAAACAAATGAGTGAATGTGTTAAAATCTAAACAGCTACCTAGCTAGCTAGTCGACTGTTGTGTCTGGCTAGCTAGTCGACTTGTGTCTAGCTAGCTAGTCGACTGTTGTGTCTAGCTAGCTCGTCGACTGTTGTGTCTAGCTAGCTCGTCGACTGTTGTGTCTAGCTAGCTCGTCGACTGTTGTGTCTAGCTAGCTCGTCGACTGTTGTGTCTAGCTAGCTCGTCGACTGTTGTGTCTAGCTAGCTCGTCGACTGTTGTGTCTAGCTAGCTCGTCGACTGTTGTGTCTAGCTAGCTCGTCGACTGTTGTGTCTAGCTAGCTCGTCGACTGTTGTGCCTAGCTAGCTCGTCGACTGTTGTGTCTAGCTAGCTCGTCGACTGTTGTGTCTAGCTAGCTCGTCGACTGTTGTGTCTAGCTAGCTCGTCGACTGTTGTGTCTAGCTAGCTCGTCGACTGTTGTGTCTAGCTAGCTAGTCGACTGTTGTGTCTAGCTAGCTAGTCGACTGTTGTGGCTAGCCAAAAAGGACTTGTTTTGAAAGTTGGATCCTTTGACACAATGGTTTTTAACGTTCAATTGATCGTTTATGTGGAAAGTGACGACGTCAGGAAGAACAGCTAAATGGGGACCTCAACTTGACAGACAGGACAGACAGACAGACAGACACACATAGTGTAATTACCTGGTAGAGATGAGGTATCCATGGGACTGAGGCAGACAGCTGACCCCAGCTACAGTCACTCCTCCCTGGATGTCCTGGTACTGCATCCCCAGGTTGGACCCACGGATGGTGATCAGAACACCACCCTCCACCGGACCAGTCACTGGCTGGATCTGACAGGGACAAAACGGGACAGAACAGGATAAAACAGGATAGAACAGGACAGACCAGGAGAGGACAGACCAGGAGAGGACATACCAGGAGAGGACAGACCAGGAGAGGACAAGACAGGACAAGAGAGGACAGATCAGGAGAGGACAAGACAGGACAAGAGAGGACAGAACAGGAGAGGACAGATCAGGAGAGGACAGATCAGGACAAGAGAGAACAGGAGAGGACAGAACAGGAGAGGACAGGAGAGGACAGACCAGGAGAGGACAGACCAGGAGAGGACAGACCAGGAGAGGACAAGACAGGACAAGAGAGGACAGATCAGGAGAGGACAAGACAGGACAAGAGAGGACAGAACAGGAGAGGACAGATCAGGAGAGGACAGATCAGGACAAGAGAGAACAGGAGAGGACAGAACAGGAGAGGACAGGAGAGGACAGAACAGGAGAGGACAGGAGAGGACAAGAGAGGACAAGAGAGGACAGAACAGGAGAGGACAGAACAAAACAGGAGAGGACAGAACAGGAGAAGAGAGGACAGGAGAGGACAGAACAGGAGAAGAGAGGACAGGAGAGGACAGAACAGGAGAAGAGAGGACAGGAGAGGACAGAACAGGAGAAGAGAGGACAGGAGAGGACAGAACCGGAGAAGGGCTTTACTAATATCCAAAAACAACATGCTATAGGAGTTGAACACACTTCTGTCAAAACATTGTTTTTGTATCACTAAAGTCTCAATGTTGTTTTTGTATCACTAAAGTCTCAATGTTGTTTTTGTATCACTAAAGTCTCAATGTTGTTTTTGTATCACTAAAGTCTCAATGTTGTTTTTGTCACTAAAGTCTCAATGTTGTTTTTGTATCACTAAAGTCTCAATGTTGTTTTTGTCACTAAAATCTTCATTAGAAGATATATATTCACAAAGCATCTCAGATCCTAATGAACCTGATTCCAGAACAACGCTTCTTCTCTGAGACCCTTTATAAACCCAGGTACAGGACAGTGATGTTCAGAGCGATGTGTGTGTACCTGTGTGATCTGAGGCGAGGGACAGGTGTCAGCGGGCCCAGGTGAGCTGGTACAGGAGAGATTGTAGACACAGCCTGGTGTCTCTCCACCACACCAGACACAGCCGTACCCTGAAGACACCGCTCTGCACTGGCTACAGTCAGACTGGCCCACTGAACAGTCATATAGCTGCACTGTGGGACAACACAACACACCAGTTACATCCAATGTCAAAGTATCTTTTAATTCCAATTGAAATTGTACTCCAAGAAATATACATTTTCTTCATTCTCAAGTGATAGCAGTGAATGGAACACAGTATAGAATTCAACAGAGACGTCTCACGTCTGAGGTCGGGAGCAGAGTCGATGCGATGGAAACCTCTTCGCAGATAGATGGGAGCAGAGTACTCCAAATGTTTCAAAGGGTACTGGAACTGAGAGGGGAGGGCAGAGAGGGGAGGGCAGAGAGGGGAGGGCAGAGAGGGGAGGGCAGAGAGGGGCGGGCAGAGAGGGGAGGGCAGAGAGGGGAGGGCAGAGAGGGGCCGGCAGAGAGGGGAGGGCAGAGAGGGGCCGGCAGAGAGGGGAGGGAAAGGAGGGGAGGGCAGAGAGGGGCCGGCAGAGAGGGGAGGGCAGAGAGGGGCCGGCAGAGAGGGGAGGGCAGAGAGGGGAGGGCAGAGAGGGGCCGGCAGAGAGGGGAGGGCAGAGAGGGGCCGGCAGAGAGGGGCCGGCAGAGAGGGGAGGGCAGAGAGGGGAGGGCAGAGAGGGGAGGGCAGAGAAGGGAGGGCAGAGAGGGGCCGGCAGAGAGGGGAGGGCAGAGAAGGGAGGGCAGAGAGGGGCCGGCAGAGAGGGGAGGGCAGAGAAGGGAGGGCAGAGAAGGGAGGGCAGAGAAGGGAGGGCAGAGAGGGGCCGGCAGAGAGGTTATTATTGTTAGTCATACTATATTTGTACTGTAGTGGAATGCTCAGATTATTAAAAGTATGTAAGGGATTATGTTTAAATATATGTATGTTTGTTAGAGTTTAAATATACAAGTCAAATGTTTTAGAACAGCTACTGATTCAACGGTTTGTCTGTTTTTTTACTATTTTCTAGAATAATAGAATTATAGTGAAGACATCAAAACTAGGAAATGACACAAATGGCATCATGTAGTAATATAAAAAAAAGGGTTAAACAAATCAAAATATGTTTTATATTTGAGATTCTTCAAAGTAGCCACCCTTTGCCTTGATGACAGCTTTGCACACTTGTCGTTCTCTCAACCAGCTTAACTTGGAATGCTTTTCCAACAATCTTGAAGGAGTTCCCACATATTCTGAGCACTTGTTGGTTGCTTTTCCTTCACTCTGCGGTCCAACTCAATCTCGATTGGGTTGAGGTCGGGGGATTGTGGAGGCCAGGTCATCTGATACAGCACTCCATCCCTCTCCTTCTTGGTCAAATAGCCCTTACACAGCCTGGAGGTGTGTTGGGTCATTGTCCTGTTGAAAAACAAATGACAGTCCCACAAAGTGCAAACCAGATGGGATGGTGTATCGCTGCAGAATGCTGTTGTAGCTATGCTCGTTAAGTGTGCCTTGAATCCTAAATAAATCACAGACAGTGTCACCAGTAAAGCACCCCCACACCATCACACCTCCTCCTCCATGCTTCACGGTGGGAACCACACATGCGGAGATCATCCGTTTAAAAACACGGCGGTTGGAACAAAAAATCTCAAATTTGTACTCATCAGGACACATTTCCACTGGTCTAATGTCCATTGCTCGTGTTTCTTGGCCCAAGCAAGTCTCTTCTTCTTATTGGTGTCCCTTAGTAGTTGTTTCTTTGCAGTAATTCGACCATGAAGGACTGATTCACTCAGTCTCCTCTGAACAGTTGATGTTGAAATGTGTCTGTTACTTGAACTCTGAAGCATTTATTTGGGCTGCAATTTCTGAGGCTGGTAACTCTAATGAATTTATCCTCTACAGCAGAGGTAACTCTGGGTCTTCCATTCCTGTGGCGGTCCTCACGAGAGACAGGTAACTCTATTGAACTTATCCTCTGCAGCAGAGGTAACTCTGGGTCTTCCTTTCCTGTGGCGGTCCTCATGAGAGACAGGTAACTCTAATGAACTTATCCTCTGCAGCAGAGGTAACTCTGGGTCTTCCTTTCCTGTGGTGGTCCTCATGAGAGCCAGTTTCATCATAGCGCTTGATGGTTTTAGCGACTGCACTTGAAACTTTCAAAGTTCTTAAAATGTTCTGGATTGACTGACCTTCACGTCTTAAAGTAATGATGGACTGTCATTTCTCTTTGCTTATTTGAGCTCTTCTTGCCATAATATGGACTTGGTCTTTTACCAAATAGGGATATCTTCTGTTTACCCCCCTACCTTGTCACAACACAACTGATTGGCTCAAACAAATAAATGTACTTTTAACAAGGCACACCTGTTAATTGAAATGCATTCCAGGTGACTACTACATTAAGCTCGTTGAGACAAGAGTGTGCATCAAGGAAAAGGGGGGCGATTTGAAATATTTCAAATATAAAATACATTTTGATTTGTTCACTACATGATTCCATGTGTGTTATTTCATAGTTTTGTGTCATAGTTTTGTTTTTAAAAACTTCTTAAGGCTAGGGGGGCAGTATTTTCATGTCCGGATGAAAAACGTGCCCAAAGTAAACTGCCTGCTACTCAGGCCCAGAAGCTAGGATATGCATATAATTGGTAGATTTGGAAGGAAAAAACAGTTTCTAAAACTGTTGAAATTATGTCTGTGAGTATAACAGAACTTATTTGGCAGGTGAAACACCGAGGACAAACCATCCAGGATTTGTTTTGGGGGTCACTCTCTTTTCAATGGAGTTTCTTTGTGGATCTAGATTTCTAAGGCAGTTGATTGCAGTTCCTATCACTTCCACTAGATGTCAACAGTCTTTAGAAATGGGTTGATGTTTTTCCTTTGAGAAATGAAGAAGTAGGGCTGTCCAGTCTGAGTGTCAAGCCAAGTGTACTGTTGTGGTTGGGGCGCGCGACCTGAAAGCTCGCTCCACTTTATTTTCGTCCAGTATTGAACACAGTGTATTATTTATAACTTATTAGATAATGTGTAGTCATGTTGTGTGAGTTGGAACCGGTGTATTTTCTGAATCACACGCGATATAACAACAGAATTTATCGAACAAAACGACCATTTATGATGTTTATGGGACATATTGGAGTGTCAAATGAAGATCTTCAAAGGAAAGGCACGTTATTTCTGAGTTTTGTGTCGAGCCTGGCGGGTTGAAATATAATTGTCATGTGTTTGTTTGATGGGGTGCTGTCCTCAGATAACAGCACGGTTGGCTTTCGCCGTAAAGCCTTTTTGAAAATCTGACACTGTGGCTGGATTAACAAAAAGTTCATCTTTAAACCCATGTTTAACACTTGATTTATGAATTATTATTATGAGTATTTCTGTTTTGAATTTGGGTGTTTCACTGGGTGTTGTCAAATCAATCCCGTTAACAGGATTGGCGAGCGAAGGGATCAATAAGAAGTGTGTGTGTGTGTCAGGGTTTGTGTTTAAATGTGTGTGTGTCAGGGTTTGTGTTTAAATGTGTGTGTGTGTGTGTGTGTGTGTCAGGGTTTGTGTTTAAATGTGTGTGTGTGTGTGTGTCAGGGTTTGTGTTTAAATGTGTGTGTGTGTGTGTGTGTGTGTGTGTGTGTGTGTGTGTGTGTGTCAGGGTTTGTGTTTAAATGTGTGTGTGTGTGTGTCAGGGTTTGTGTTTAAATACCTGGTGGACAGAGCATGTAAAGGTGGTGACCTTGGTTTCTGGGTCTTTCTTCAGAATGGCGTTCAGTTTAAGCTCCTCCCCCACAACGACCACCACACAGGTATACTGTTCCTCACCCTGAAGATGACAACACACCTGTCTCTGTCTCAGATAAACCAGACAGTACAGATTATTCTAAATGTTTCAGTAAACCCCCCTAGATAAACCAGACAGTACAGATTATTCTAAATGTTTCATGAACATATTTATTGATCACCTTATAAACCCTGAATGTGGCGTTATGTTTGTCGACATGTAAAGTAAAAACATACCTGAAACCCGTCCAGGTTCCTGCCCAGTAGGGTCAGAGGGGACAGGAAGCCCATGGGGACCAGAGGAGAACTCTGTAGAGCCCACACAAAGGGACACGAGTCTGCACCCCGCGGCTCCAACTGCTGCCCCTAGTGGTGGCAGGGGGGAATATTATATTGGAACGGCACAAAATGGAGAGAAGGAGAGGCTGTGTGTAGAAAACAACAATCAATGTTCAGTCAAAGTGCAGAGAGGACAGAGGTGTTACTAAGGCCTGGTGGATAGGGTCTGGGGTTGTTACTAAGGCCTGGTGGATAGGGTCTGGGGTTGTTACTAAGGCCTGGTGGATAGGGTCTGGGGTTGTTACTAAGGCCTGGTAGAGAGGGTCTGGGGTTGTTACTAAGGCCTGGTGGATAGGGTCTGGGGTTGTTACTAAGGCCTGGTGGATAGGGTCTGGGGTTGTTACTAAGGCCTGGTAGAGAGGGTCTGGGGTTGTTACTAAGGCCTGGTGGATAGGGTCTGGGGTTGTTACTAAGGCCTGGTGGATAGGGTCTGGGGTTGTTACTAAGGCCTGGTGGATAGGGTCTGGGGTTGTTACTAAGGCCTGGTAGAGAGGGTCTGGGGTTGTTACTAAGGCCTGGTAGAGAGGGTCTGGGGTTGTTACTAAGGCCTGGTAGAGAGGTTCTGGGGTTGTTACTAAGGCCTGGTAGAGAGGGTCTGGGGTTGTTACTAAGGCCTGGTAGAGAGGGTCTGGGGTTGTTACTAAGGCCTGGTGGATAGGGTCTGGGGTTGTTACTAAGGCCTGGTAGAGAGGGTCTGGGGTTGTTACTAAGGCCTGGTAGATGGGGTTGTTACTAAGGCCTGGCAGAGAGGGTCTGGGGTTGTTACTAAGGCCTGGTAGATAGGGTCTGGGGTTGTTACTAAGGCCAGGTAGACAGGGTCTGGGGTTGTTACTAAGGCCTGGTAGATAGGGTCTGGGGTTGTTACTAAGGCCTGGTAGATAGGGTCTGGGGTTGTTACTAAGGCCTGGTAGAGAGGGTCTGGGGTTGTTACTAAGGCCTGGTAGAGAGGGTCTGGGGTTGTTACTAAGGCCTGGTGGATAGGGTCTGGGGTTGTTACTATGGCCTGGTAGACAGGCCTTAGGGGTTGTTACTAAGGCCTGGTAGATGTCTTACCAGTGAGTTGTGTATGGTGTGCTGCCTGGGACAGCTGCTGTTGTCGTGGGTACACAGCCCACCCAGGACACACCAGTTGCATGGCCACACACTGCCCACACACGCCATACACCTAAACACAGAGAGACATATGGATTTAGATACTGTATGGGGTCTAATATACATATTTAGATACTGTATGGGGTCTAATATACAGATTTAGATACTGTATGGAGTCTAATATACAGATTTAGATACTGTATGGGGTCTAATATACAGATTTAGATACTGTATGGGGTCTAATATACAGATTTAGATACTGTATGGGGTCTAACATATCATGCAAAACGCAATATACCGCCAGTATTTCTGTTTAAAAAAAAAGGTTATACATCTTGAAAAGGTGATTGTTTTTCATGTCAGCACATTGCCCTATATCAACAACAACACATTGCCCTATATCAACAACAACACATTGCCCTATATCAACAACAACACATTGCCCTATATCAACAACAACACATTGCCCTATATCAACAACAACACATTGCCCTATATCAACAACAACACATTGCCCTATATCAACAACAACACATTGCCCTATATCAACAACAACACATTGCCCTATATCAACAACAACACATTGCCCTATATCAACAACAACACATTGCCCTATATCAACAACAACACATTGCCCTATATCAACAACAACACATTGCCCTATATCAACAACAACACATTGCCCTATATCAACAACAACACATTGCCCTATATCAACAACACATTGCCCTATATCAACAACAACACAACACATTGACCCTATATCAACAACACAACACATTGACCCTATATCAACAACAACACAACACATTGTCCCTATATCAACAACACAACACATTGCCCTATATCAACAACACAACACATTGCCCTATATCAACAACAACACATTGCCCTATATCAACAACAACACATTGCCCTATATCAACAACAACACAACACATTGCCCTATATCAACAACACAACACATAGACCCTATAACAACACGTGTGTGTGTGTGTGTGTGTGTGTGTACGGTGTGTGTGTGTACGGTGTGTACGGTGTGTGTGTGTACGGTGTGTACGGTGTGTGTGTGTACGGTGTGTACGGTGTGTGTGTACGGTGTGTGTGTGTGTGTGTGTATACGGTGTGTGTGTGTACGGTGTGTGTACGGTGTGTGTGTGTACGGTGTGTGTATCTCTTACGGGGAGGTGATGTTGAGTCGCCCCACAGCTCGACAGTCGTAGAAGATGATGTCACTGCTAGAGATGGCCACGTCTCTGAACATCACAGACACACGCAGGGACACGTGGTCTACAGGGACAGGAGACACGTTAACATTCAGAACAGGGACACGTGGTCTACAGGGACAGGAGACACGTTGACATTCAGAACAGGGACACGTGGTCTACAGGGACAGGAGACACGTTGACATTCAGAACAGGGACACGTGGTCTACAGGGACAGGAGACACGTTGACATTCAGAACAGGGACACGTGGTCTACAGGGACAGGAGACACGTTGACATTCAGAACAGGGACACGTGGTCTACAGGGACAGGAGACACGCTAACATTCAGAACAGGGACACGTTAACATTCAGAACAGGGACACGTTAACATTCAGAACAGGGACACGTGGTCTACAGGGACAGGAGACACGTTGACATTCAGAACAGGGACACGTGGTCTACAGGGACAGGTGACACGTTGACATTCAGAACAGGGACACGTGGTGTACAGGGACAGGAGACAAGCTAACATTCAGAACAGGGACACGTGGTGTACAGGGACAGGAGACACGCTAACATTCAGAACAGGGACACGTGGTGTACAGGGACAGGAGACACGCTAACATTCAGAACAGGGACACGTGGTGTACAGGGACAGGAGACACGCTAACATTCAGAACAGGGACACGTTAACATTCAGAACAGGGACACGTGGTCTACAGGGACAGGAGACACGTTAACATTCAGAACAGGGACACGTGGTCTACAGGGACAGGAGACACGTTGACATTCAGAACAGGGACACGTGGTCTACAGGGACAGGAGACACGTTGACATTCAGAACAGGGACACGTTAACATTCAGAACAGGGACACGTGGTCTACAGGGACAGGAGACACGTTAACATTCAGAACAGGGACACGTGGTCTACAGGGACAGGAGACACGTTGACATTCAGAACAGGGACACGTGGTCTACAGGGACAGGAGACACGCTAACATTCAGAACAGGGACACGTTAACATTCAGAACAGGGACACGTGGTCTACAGGGACAGGAGACACGTTAACATTCAGAAACCTTTTCCACATTTTGTTACGTTACAGCCTTATTCTAAAAATGGATTGAATGCAATCTACACACAATACCCCATAATGACGAAGCGAAAATAGGTTCAGAAAATTGAGCAAATGTATTAAAAATACATTTTAAAAACACCTTATTTACATCAGTATTCAGACCCTTCGCTGTGAGACTTGAAATTGCGTTCAGGTGCATCCTGTTTCCATTGATCATCCTTGAGATGTTTCTACAACTTGATCGTAGTCCACCTGTGGTAAATTCAATTGATTGGACATGATTTGGAAAGGCACACACCTGTCTATATAAGGTCCCACAGTTGACAGTGCATGTCAGAGCAAAAACGAAGCCATAAGGTTGAAGGAATTGTCCGTAGAGCTCCGAGACAGGATTGTGTCGAGGCTGAGATCTGGGGAAGGGACCAAAACATTTCTGCAGCATTGAAGGTCCCCAAGAACACAATGGCCTCCATCATTCTTAAATGGAAGAAGTTTGGAACCACCAAGACTCTAGGTTCCTAGAGCTGGCCGCTCGGCCAAACTGAACAATCGGGGTGACCAAGAACCCAATGTTCACTCTGGCAGAGATCTAGACTTCCTCTGTGGAGATGGGAGAACCTTCCAGAAGGACAACCATCTCTGCAGCTCTTCACCAATCAGGCATTTATGGTAGAGTGGCCAGACGGAAGCTGCTCCTCAGTAAAAGGCACATGGCAGCCCGCTGTCACGACTCTCCGACCACGAGAAACAAGATTCTCTGGTCTGATGAAACCAAGATTGAACTGTTTGACCTGAATGCCAAGTGTCACGTCTGGAGGAAACCTGGCACCATCCCTAAGGTGAAGCATGGTGGTGGTGGCAGCATCATTCTGTGGGGATGTTTTTCAGCAGCAGGGACTGGGAGACTAGTCAGGATCCAGGGAAATATGAGCGGAGCAAAGTGCAGAGAGATCCTTAATGAAAACCTGCTCCAGAGCGCTCAGGACCTCAGACTGGGGTGAAGGTTCACCTTCCATCAGGACAATGACCCTAAGCACACAGCCAAGACAACACAGGAGGGGCTTCGGGACAAGTCTCTGAATTATTTTTAAAATACCTTGGCAAAAAATGTCTACAACGTGTTTTTGCTTTGCTATTATGGGGACTTAGTAACAACCCCAGACCCTCGATGCTGGACAGAAACAAATAACGTTAAAGAATGAATAACAATCCCAGTTCTCTTTATAATAGGGCTACTGTACACAGAGGGGCGTGTACCTCCCGCATCAGAGGGGCGTGTACCTCCCGCATCAGAGGGGCGTGTACCTCCCGCATCAGAGGGGCGTGTACCTCCCGCATCAGAGGGGCGTGTACCTCCCGCATCAGAGGGGCGTGTACCTCCCGCATCAGAGGGGCGTGTACCTCCCGCATCAGAGGGGCGTGTACCTCCCGCATCAGAGGGGCGTGTACCTCCCGCATCAGAGGGGCGTGTACCTCCCGCATCAGAGGGGCGTGTACCTCCCGCATCAGAGGGGCGTGTACCTCCCGCATCAGAGGGGCGTGTACCTCCCGCATCAGAGGGGCGTGTACCTCCCGCATCAGAGGGGCGTGTACCTCCCGCATCAGAGGGGCGTGTACCTCCCGCATCAGAGGGGCGTGTACCTCCCGCATCAGAGGGGCGTGTACCTCCCGCATCAGAGGGGCGTGTACCTCCCTCATCAGAGGGGCGTGTGCTCCCGCATCAGAGGGGCGTGTACCTCCCTCATCAGAGGGGCGTGTACCTCCCTCATCAGAGGGGCGTGTACCTCCCCTCATCAGAGGGGCGTGTACCTCCCCTCATCAGAGGGGCGTGTACCTCCCGCATCAGAGGGGCGTGTACCTCCCTCATCAGAGGGGCGTGTACCTCCCCTCATCAGAGGGGCGTGTACCTCCCGCATCAGAGGGGCGTGTACCTCCCTCATCAGAGGGGCGTGTACCTCCCTCATCAGAGGGGCGTGTACCTCCCTCATCAGAGGGGCGTGTACCTCCCTCATCAGAGGGGCGTGTACCTCCCCTCATCAGAGGGGCGTGTACCTCCCCTCATCAGAGGGGCGTGTACCTCCCGCATCAGAGGGGCGTGTACCTCCCTCATCAGAGGGGCGTGTACCTCCCCTCATCAGAGGGGTGTGTACCTCCCGCATCAGAGGGGCGTGTACCTCCCCTCATCAGAGGGGCGTGTACCTCCCCTCATCAGAGGGGCGTGTACCTCCCCTCATCAGAGGGGCGTGTACCTCCCCTCATCAGAGGGGCGTGTACCTCCCCTCATCAGAGGGGCGTGTACCTCCCCTCATCAGAGGGGCGTGTACCTCCCCTCATCAGAGGGGCGTGAACCGAAGAGTTCTGCACCAAATCAATCCTGAAAAATAAATGGTATATTCTGTAACCAGTCAAAGAAATTGCCTCTTCAAGGAGCCTTCCGACTGGTGGTCTGCAATATTGGAGATACCTTGGTGAGATCTGCCCCCTGAAACCACTCAGACTCTTGACTCCTATCCCAAATGGTGAACTACAAATGTGGCTCATGCGCACAGTGTAATAGCTCTATAAAACCATCCTTCTTCAGACACCCACATAACAGATCGAAGGATCCCTGTTAGGGGTATCATCTCATGCAAGACCAAGGGAGTAATCTCTGGAGCAGTGGAAACCTGTTCTCTGGAGCAGTGGAAACCTGTTCTCTGGAGCAGTGGAAACCTGTTCTCTGGAGCAGTAGAAACCTGTTCTCTGGAGCAGTAGAAACCTGTTCTCTGGAGCAGTAGAAACCTGTTCTCTGGAGCAGTGGAAACGGGTTCTCTGGAGCAGTGGAAACGGGTTCTCAGGAGTGATGAATCACGCTTCACCATCTGGCAGTCCGATGGACAAATGTGGGATAAGGCAGATGCCATAAGAACGCTACCTGCCCCAATGCATAGTGCCAACTGTAAAGTTTGGTGGAGGAGGAGGAATAATGGTCTGGGGCTGTTTTTCATGGTTCGGGCCCCTTAGTCCCAGTGAAGGGAAACCTTAAACGCTACAACATACAATGACGCTCTACAAGATTCTGTCCTTCCAACTTTGTAGCAACAGTTTGGGGGATGGCCCTTTCCTGTTTCAGCATGATAATGCCCCTGTGCACCAAGCGAGGTCCATACAGAAACGGTTTGTCGATATCAGTGTGGAAGAACTTGACTGGCCTGCACAAAGCCCTGACCTCAACCCCATCGAGCATCTTTGGGATGAATTGGAACGCAGAACGGCAAGCCAGGCCTAATCACCCAAAATCAGTGCCCGACCTCACTAATGCTCTTCTGTCTGAATGGGAAGCAAGTCCCTACAGTAATGTTCCAACATCTAGTGGAAAGCCTTCCCAGAAGAGTGGAGGCTGTTATAGCAGCAATGTTCCAACATCTAGTGGAAAGCCTTCCCAGAAGAGTGGAGGCTGTTATAGCAGCAATGTTCCAACATCTAGTGGAAAGCCTTCCCAGAAGAGTGGAGGCTGTTATAGCAGCAATGTTCCTACATCTAGTGGAAAGCCTTCCCAGAAGAGTGGAGGCTGTTATAGCAGCAATGTTCCAACATCTAGTGCAAAGCCTTCCCAGAAGAGTTGAGGCTGTTATAGCAGCAAAGGGGGGGACCAACTCCATATTAATGCTCATGATTTTGGAATGAGAAGTTCGACGAGCAGCTGTCCACATACTTTTGGTCATGTAGTGTATCCATACCTAGAACATACTTTTGGTCATGTAGTGTATCCATACCTAGAACAATATGTATTTGCCGTCAATAGGCCGTGGGTCTAAGTGTGGCACAAAGCACCTGGCCATGGCTCAAAACGGATCTAAATAAATCTAGTCATGTGATAACCTGGCTGTCTTGGACTAAGTCTGTCATGGTATTGTATCTCAACAAGACTAACCTGGATAAATAATCAAATATATACAAATAAAGAGAAAATATTTACAGATATATTTTTATATAAAACTTTAAATAAAATGTCCGTTTACCACTTCCTGGTGGGCTGGGTGGGAGGAGCTCAGGCAGGGGTGATTGACAGGTTATGGTGGTTCCCGTAACGACAGCTGGTTGAGGGGCGAGGGTTCCAAAGGAGCAGAACAGAGACTCCTCCTCCTCTGACAGGGTGGGCAGCAGGGCCACAACAAGAGAAACCTGGGAGAGGAAACAACAAGGAACTTTAACTCAACTATGTTTGGAGTATCCTGAAGTAAAAGGGCCTTTTTCTTCTCAGTCAGTCTCAACCTGTTTCTATATAATCATCTCATGCCATGTTTTTACTCCAGAATAACACTTTATTGATAAATATTTTTAGTAAAAACAAGGCATGAGTTGATATATCGTTGTATTGATTGACGAGAAGTTACCTGGTTTGTCAGGTCTTAATGAGACACTGATTTTCCTGAATCAAGAACAGCATTTAGAGGAACAATATTTGGAGTTCCCTGACTTTATTCAATACTATACTGCCACAGTTCACCCACCTGAGTCACTATACTGCCACAGTTCACCCACCTGAGTCACTATACTGCCACAGTTCACCCACCTGAGTCTCTATACTGCCACAGTTCCCCCACCAGAGTCACTATACTGCCACAGTTCCCCCACCAGAGTCACTATACTGCCACAGTTCACCCACCCGAGTCACTATACTGCCACAGTTCACCCACCCGAGTCACTATACTGCCACAGTTCCCCCACCCGAGTCACTATACTGCCACAGTTCACCCACCTGAGTCACTATACTGCCACAGTTCACCCACCTGAGTCACTATACTGCCACAGTTCACCCACCTGAGTCACTATACTGCCACAGTTCACCCACCTGAGTCACAATACTGCCACAGTTCACCCACCTGAGTCACTATACTGCCACAGTTCCCCCACCTGAGTCACTATACTGCCACAGTTCCCCCACCTGAGTCACTATACTGCCACAGTTCCCCACCTGAGTCACTATACTGCCACAGTTCACCCACCTGAGTCACTATACTGCCACAGTTCACCCACCTGAGTCACTATACTGCCACAGTTCCCCACCTGAGTCACTATACTGCCACAGTTCCCCACCTGAGTCACTATACTGCCACAGTTCACCCACCTGAGTCTCTATACTGCCACAGTTCCCCCACCAGAGTCACTATACTGCCACAATTCACCCACCCGAGTCACTATACTGCCACAGTTCCCCCACCCGAGTCACTATACTGCCACAGTTCCCCACCCGAGTCACTATACTGCCACAGTTCCCCCACCCGAGTCACTATACTGCCACAGTTCCCCCACCCGAGTCACTATACTGCCACAGTTCCCCCACCCGAGTCACTATACTGCCACAGTTCCCCCACCCGAGTCACTATACTGCCACAGTTCACCCACCCGAGTCACTATACTGCCACAGTTCACCCACCCGAGTCACAATACTGCCACAGTTCACCCACCGAGTCACTATGCTGCCACAGTTCACCCACCAGAGTCACTATGCTGCCACAGTTCCCCCACCCGAGTCACTATACTGCCACAGTTCCCCCACCCGAGTCACTATACTGCCACAGTTCCCCCACCCGAGTCACTATACTGCCACAGTTCCCCCACCCGAGTCACTATGCTGCCACAGTTCACCCACCAGAGTCACTATGCTGCCACAGTTCCCCCACCCGAGTCACTATACTGCCACAGTTCCCCCACCCGAGTCACTATACTGCCACAGTTCCCCCACCCGAGTCACTATACTGCCACAGTTCCCCCACCCGAGTCACTATACTGCCACAGTTCACCCACCCGAGTCACTATGCTGCCACAGTTCCCCCACCTGAGTCACTATACTGCCACAGTTCACCACACCTGAGTCACCCTCTTCAAAGGGGGAGACACCCTGGACCCAAACTGTTACAGACCTATATCCATCCTGCCCTGCCTATCTAAGGTCTTCGAAAGCCAAGTCAACAAACAGGTCACTGACCATCTCGAATCCCACCGTACCTTCTCCGCTGTGCAATCTGGTTTCCGAGCCGGTCATGGGTGCACCTCAGCCACACTCAAGGTACTAAACGATATCATAACCGCCATCGATAAAAGACAGTACTGTGCAGCCGTCTTCATCGACCTTGCCAAGGCTTTCGACTCTGTCAATCACCATATTCTTATCGGCAGACTCAGTAGCCTCGGTTTTTCGGATGACTGCCTTGCCTGGTTCACCAATTACTTTGCAGACAGAGTTCAGTGTGTCAAATCGGAGGGCATGCTGTCCGGTCCTCTGGCAGTCTCTATGGGGGTGCCACAGGGTTCAATTCTCGGGCCGACTCTTTTCTCTGTGTATATCAATGATGTTGCTCTTGCTGCGGGCGATTCCCTGATCCACCTCTACGCAGACGACACCATTCTATATACTTTCGGCCCGTCTTTGGACACTGTGCTATCTAACCTCCAAACAAGCTTCAATGCCATACAACACTCCTTCCGTGGCCTCCAACTGCTCTTAAACGCTAGTAAAACCAAATGCATGCTTTTCAACCGGTCGCTGCCTGCACCTGCATGCCCGACTAGCATCACCACCCTGGATGGTTCCGACCTAGAATATGTGGACGTCTATAAGTACCTAGGTGTCTGGCTAGACTGCAAACTCTCCTTCCAGACTCACATCAAACATCTCCAATCGAAAATCAAATCAAGCGTCGGCTTTCTATTCCGCAACAAAGCCTCCTTCACTCAAGCCGCCAAGCTTACCCTAGTAAAACTGACTATCCTACCGATCCTCGACTTCGGCGATGTCATCTACAAAATGGCTTCCAACACTCTACTCAGCAAACTGGATGCAGTCTATCACAGTGCCATCCGTTTTGTCACTAAAGCACCTTATACCACCCACCACTGCGACTTGTATGCTCTAGTCGGCTGGCCCTCGCTACATATTCGTCGCCAGACCCACTGGCTCCAGGTCATCTACAAGTCTATGCTAGGTAAAGCTCCGCCTTATCTCAGCTCACTGGTCACGATGGCAACACCCATCCGTAGCACGCGCTCCAGCAGGTGTATCTCACTGATCATCCCTAAAGCCAACACCTCATTTGGCCGCCTTTCGTTCCAGTACTCTGCTGCCTGTGACTGGAACGAATTGCAAAAATCGCTGAAGTTGGAGACTTTTATCTCCCTCACCAACTTCAAACATCAGCTATCTGAGCAGCTAACCGATCGCTGCAGCTGTACATAGTCTATTGGTAAATAGCCCACCCTTTTCACCTACCTCATCCCCATACTGTTTTTATTTATTTACTTTTCTGCTCTTCTGCACACCAATATCTCTACCTGTACATGACCATCTGATCATTTATCACTCCAGTGTTAATCTGCAAAATTGTAATTATTTGCCTACCTCCTCATGCCTTTTGCACACATTGTATATAGACCCCCCCCTTTGTTTTCTACTGTGTTATTGACTTGTTAATTGTTTACTCCATGTGTAACTCTTTGTTGTATGCTCACACTGCTATGCTTTATCTTGGGCAGGTTGCAGTTGCAAATGAGAACTTGTTCTCAACTAGCCTACCTGGTTAAATAAAGGTGTTCTCAACTAGCCTACCTGGTTAAATAAAGGTGTTCTCAACTAGCCTACCTGGTTAAATAAAGGTGTTCTCAACTAGCCTACCTGGTTAAATAAAGGTGTTCTCAACTAGCCTACCTGGTTAAATAAAGGTGTTCTCAACTAGCCTACCTGGTTAAATAAAGGTGTTCTCAACTAGCCTACCTGGTTAAATAAAGGTGTTCTCAACTAGCCTACCTGGTTAAATAAAGGTGTTCTCAACTAGCCTACCTGGTTAAATAAAGGTGTTCTAAACTAGCCTACCTGGTTAAATAAAGGTGTTCTCAACTAGCCTACCTGGTTAAATAAAGGTGTTCTAAACTAGCCTACCTGGTTAAATAAAGGTGTTCTCAACTAGCCTACCTGGTTAAATAAAGGTGAAATAAAAAATAAAATAAAAAATAAAACTATACTGCCACAGTTCCCCCACCTGAGTCACTATACTGCCACAGTTCCCCCACCTGAGTCACTATACTGCCACAGTTCCCCCACCTGAGTCACTATACTGCCACAGTTCACCCACCTGAGTCACTATACTGCCACAGTTCACCCACCTGAGTCACTATACTGCCACAGTTCCCCCACCTGAGTCACTATACTGCCACAGTTCCCCCACCTGAGTCACTATACTGCCACAGTTCCCCCACCTGAGTCACTATACTGCCACAGTTCCCCCACCTGAGTCACTATACTGCCACAGTTCCCCCACCTGAGTCACTATACTGCCACAGTTCACCCACCTGAGTCACTATACTGCCACAGTTCACCCACCTGAGTCACTATACTGCCACAGTTCACCCACCTGAGTCACTATACTGCCACAGTTCACCCACCTGAGTCACTATACTGCCACAGTTCACCCACCTGAGTCTCCTCCTCTCTGCTTTGGATGGCAGGCTCCAAGCTCTGGACAGTCACACACTGGTTGGCAGGCTGGTTGGCAGGCTGGTTGGCAGGCTGGTTGGCAGGCTGGTTGGCAGGCTGGTGGGCAGGCTGGTTGGCAGGCTGGTTGGCAGGCTGGTTGGCAGGCTGATAGCTCCACAGCCAGTGGTTGGCTTGGCCCTCACGACTACACTCCATTCGACGACTACATCTGAATAAAGGAAAATAAACACAGATTACCATGGAGACAGCAGAGACTGTGTTCTGGTCTGGTTGTTAACACAGATTATCATGGAGACAGCAGAAACTGTGTTCTGGTCTGGTTGTTAACACAGATGACCATGGAGACAGCAGAGACTGTGTTCTGGTCTGGTTGTTAACACAGATGACCATGGAGATAGCAGAGACTGTGTTCTGGTCTGGTTGTTAACACAGATTACCATGGAGACAGCAGAGACTGTATTCTGGTCTGGTTTATCCACTGTGGTACCAATAAAATAGGTGATGCTGTAATGTGTTCTGTGTGGGTGTACAGTACCTTCCCTCCAGGACACACCAGCCACAGTGAGGGTCTCTGACAGACAGACAGGACTGGCAGTCAGGCTGTTGTTCACACTGAGATACAGACACCTTGGACACCTGAGAGAGAGACAGATTAGTTCTCTACATTATCAACTCTACAGATCTCAAGTCAAGTCAAGATAAGACAAAAGACATCAGGTCTATTATCCACATGGACCTAAAAGACATCAGGTCTATTATCCACATGGAACTAAAAGACATCAGGTCTATTATCCACATGGACCTACAAGACAACAGGTCTATTATCCACATGGACCTAAAAGACATCAGGTCTATTATCCACATGGAACTAAAAGACATCAGGTCTATTATCCACATGGACCTACAAGACATCAGGTCTATTATCCACATGGACCTAAAAGACATCAGGTCTATTATCCGGGTGGAACTAAAAGACATCAGGTCTATTATCCACATGGACCTACAAGACATCAGGTCTATTATCCACATGGACCTAAAAGACATCAGGTCTATTATCCGGGTGGAACTAAAAGACATCAGGTCTATTATCCACATGGACCTACAAGACATCAGGTCTATTATCCAGGTGGAACTAAAAGACATCAGGTCTATTATCCACATGGACCTACAAGACATCAGGTCTATTATCCAGGTGGAACTAAAATACATCAGGTCTATTATCCAGGTGGAACTAAAAGACAGGTCTATTATCCAGGTGGAACTAAAAGACATCAGGTCTATTATCCAGGTGGAACTAAAAGACATCAGGTCTATTATCCAGGTGGAACTAAAAGACATCAGGTCTATTATCCAGGTGGAACTAAAAGACATCAGGTCTATTATCCAGGTGGAACTAAAAGACATCAGGTCTATTATCCAGGTGGAACTAAAAGACATCAGGTCTATTATCCAGGTGGAACTAAAAGACATCAGGTCTATTATCCAGGTGGAACTAAAAGACATCAGGTCTATTATCCAGGTGGACCTACAAGACATCAGGTCTATTATCCAGGTGGACCTAAAAGACATCAGGTCTGTTATCCAGGTGGACCTACAAGACATCAGGTCTATTATCCGGGTGGAACTAAAAGACATCAGGTCTATTATCCACATGGACCTACAAGACATCAGGTCTATTATCCACATGGACCTACAAGACATCAGGTCTATTATCCGGGTGGAACTAAAAGACATCAGGTCTATTATCCAGGTGGAACTAAAAGACATCAGGTCTATTATCCACATGGACCTAAAAGACATCAGGTCTATTATCCACATGGACCTACAAGACATCAGGTCTATTATCCGGGTGGAACTAAAAGACATCAGGTCTATTATCCGGGTGGAACTAAAAGACATCAGGTCTGTTATCCACATGGACCTAAAAGACATCAGGTCTATTATCCAGGTGGAACTAAAAGACATCAGGTCTATTATCCGGGTGGAACTAAAAGACATCAGGTCTATTATCCGGGTGGAACTAAAAGACATCAGGTCTATTATCCGGGTGGAACTAAAAGACATCAGGTCTGTTATCCAGGTGGAACTAAAAGACATCAGGTCTATTATCCACATGGACCTAAAAGACATCAGGTCTATTATCCACATGGACCTAAAAGACATCAGGTATGTTATCCACATGGACCTAAAAGACATCAGGTCTATTATCCAGGTGGAACTAAAAGACATCAGGTCTATTATCCAGGTGGAACTAAAAGACATCAGGTCATTGTAGACGGTCAGGTCTATTTGTCCTGAATACAGTTAGAGATGTATTTTCCTAAATATTTAAATCCTTTTTTAATGTAAATTGGATTCCATGTTCGGAGAAAAGTAAAAACACAAATAAATACATAAAATAGTCTGAGACATTTTCCAAATGGCAAAACTAAGAGATATTTTCCTGACTTTCTGGACCAAAAAGACTGTCTAATCTCCTGGACTAAAAAACACCGTCTAATCTCCAGGACTAAAAAACACCGTCTAATCTCCAGGACTAAAAACATTGTCTAATCTCCTGGACCAAAAACACTGTCTAATCTCCTGGACCAAAAACACTGTCTAATCTCCTGGACCAAAAACACTGTCTAATCTCCTGGACTAAAAACACTGTCTAATCTCCTGGACTAAAAACACTGTCTAATCTCCAGGACTAAAAACACTGTCTAATCTCCTGGACTAAAAACACTGTCTAATCTCCTGGACTAAAAACACTGTCTAATCTCCTGGACCAAAAACACTGTCTAATCTCCTGGACTAAAAACACTGTCTAATCTCCTGGACTAAAAACACTGTCTAATCTCCTGGACTAAAAACACTGTCTAATCTCCTGGACTAAAAACACTGTCTAATCTCCTGGACTAAAAACACTGTCTAATCTCCTGGACTAAAAACATTGTCTAATCTCCTGCACTAAAAAACACTGCCTAATCTCCAGGACTAAAAACAGTGTCTAATCTCCTGGACCAAAAACACTGTCTAATCTCCAGGACTAAAAACACTGTCTAATCTCCTGGACTAAAAACACTGTCTAATCTCCTGGACTAAAAACATTGTCTAATCTCCTGGACTAAAAAACACTGTCTAATCTCCTGCACTAAAAACACTGTCTAATCTCCTGCACTAAAAACACTGTCTAATCTCCTGCACTAAAAAGCACTGGGCTATGGTAGCTAGTGGTACTGAGGTTTACCTTGCCGTCAGTGAGGACGTAGACATTCTGTCCAGACTGGTCCAGTAGTAGGTCAGCGTTGACTGGACTGTCCTGGTCCACCAATACACTCTGATACAACGTCCCCGTTGTGTCAGGCTGGAGAAATACCTGACCGGAGAAACAAGGACAATATTTACTCTCTCTTTCACACACAAATGCATGTACACAGTCATATCTCAATGGACTGGTGTTGGTGTGTATCTCAGCATTGGGCATGGACCCCACTGCTCAGCTCAGCGTGTTCGGGTGAAAATCTGTTGCCATTAGATGTAATCTAGAGGGGAAAGAAACGCACACCTATTTAGGTGAGGTGCTGACTAGTGGAGTAGAACACTTAACATAAAGGAGAGCAGGGCCTCCCAGGTGGGAGGTCACGTTACCTAGCTCGAGTCGGCTCACGTTACCTAGCTAGAGTCGGCTCACGTTACCTAGCTAGAGTCGGCTCACGTTACCTAGCTCGAGTCGGCTCACGTTACCTAGCTCGAGTCGGCTCACGTTACCTAGCTCGAGTCGGCTCACGTTACCTAGCTCGAGTCGGCTCACGTTACCTAGCTCGAGTCGGCTCACGTTACCTAGCTCGAGTCGGCTCACGTTACCTAGCTCGAGTCGGCTCACGTTACCTAGCTCGAGTCGGCTCACGTTACCTAGCTCGAGTCGGCTCACGTTACCTAGCTCGAGTCGGCTCACGTTACCTAGCTAGAGTCGGCTCACGTTACCTAGCTAGAGTCGGCTCACGTTACCTAGCTAGAGTCGGCTCACGTTACCTAGCTAGAGTCGGCTCACGTTACCTAGCTAGAGTCGGCTCACGTTACCTAGCTCGAGTCGGCTCACGTTACCTAGCTAGAGTCGGCTCACGTTACCTAGCTCGAGTCGGCTCACGCTACCTAGCTAGAGTCGGCTCACGTTAACTAGCTCGAGTCGGCTCACGTTAACTAGCTCGAGTCGGCTCACGTTAACTAGCTCGAGTCGGCTCACGTTACCTAGCTCGAGTCGGCTCACGTTACCTAGCTCGAGTCGGCTCACGTTACCTAGCTCGAGTCGGCTCACGTTACCTAGCTCGAGTCGGCTCACGTTACCTAGCTCGAGTCGGCTCACGTTACCTAGCTAGAGAGTCGGCTCACGTTACCTAGCTAGAGTCGGCTTACGTTACCTAGCTCGAGTCGGCTCACGTTACCTAGCTAGAGTCGGCTCACGTTACCTAGCTAGAGTCGGCTCACGTTACCTAGCTAGAGTCGGCTCACGTTACCTAGCTAGAGTCGGCTCACGTTACCTAGCTCGAGTCGGCTCACGCTACCTAGCTAGAGTCGGCTCACGTTACCTAGCTCGAGTCGGCTCGTGTTTCCTCATTAAGTAGCTATCAGCAGAGTCAGTGCTAGTAAGAAAAGAGTTGCGGCATTAAACAAGATACTCTTTGAAGAAGTAGGTTTTCAGATGTTTTCCCGACACTACAACCAAAGATGCTGTATAAATTAAGATAGTTCACTCAGGCCCCTTTAGCATTGAAAAAAAAATAGCCAGTTCCTGTCTACTTAAGGGGGTGGCTCTCCCATAGACAACAATATGATAGCAGCTGGATCTGGTCTACTTAGTTCATTGACTTTTATTGAAACAGAAGAAGAAAAAAAACGAGGGAGTTGGATGTCTCACTTCCTCTTCCATCTCTGACTAGAACACTTCATATTCTGTAATTCCGTACCTTTGTAACAGTATATTTGAGGAGCTTTGCATGGAGATACACAGATCTCAATAACGTAACAAATGTTTTCCTACCCCCCGTGGCACTACTATCCTATGGGCCCCTGGTAAGAAATGTAGGGAATAGGTGCCATTTGGCACACAACCCTCCTCACAGTGCTGGCCCACAATGCACTGCACATGGCATTCCCTCTGGGGCCAGTAACCAATCAGCAGTCAGAACATGTCCTACTGCGTTGCCTTCGGACATCACACACACACACCTCCTGCGTTAGGAGAAGCTGGGGTAATTCGTTCCCCTTCTGTTACCCCTTCCGCCCCGGGGTAAGACGCCTCCGCGCTAGATACAAACACAAACCACCGCGATGTGGACACGTGATCCACCCCTCCCATATTATCCCCCTCTTACCCAGGATGCACAGCTTGTGCCCAAAACACTGACAGACTGCTCTACACATGCCACAGGCACATCAATACAATCATTATTTACATACACATCAACATTAGGGAGACCTGGCTGGGAATATCTTGCAATGAAAACCACTAGGAAAGTTTTTCAGTTGGAATTACATGGGGGCTAGGGAAGGCCAGGCACCCCACCCCCACAACCAAATCGGGCACCCCACAACCAAATCGGGCACCCCACAACCAATCAGGCGCTACTTTAGACCAGTGTCCATTGGGCTCTGTGTGTGATTAGGGAGTGCGTTGTTAGTGTGTGTGTGTGTGTGGCTGTGTGTGTGTGTGTGTGTGTGTGTGTGTGTGTGATTAGGGAGTGTGTCGTTAGTGTGTGTGTGGGAAGGTATCTATCCTGAGGACTGGCAGGCAGCACTAGGCATTGTGGGGCTGAGCAGGATCTGGTTTCATCAATAATTCACATTAGCAACATGTTTGATGTTAATGAACTCTCTGTGGAACTGCCTGTTGGAACAGTGGCAGTGGTTAACACAGTATTAATGAAGAGTGTAGGGGTGGGCAGCCGGCGTGGGCCCCGGTTTCTAATGGAGATGAAAGTAGGGGTGGGAAATCTTTCCTGCCAAGGGCTGTTCCACACGCCTTTTATCCAAACCATTGGACTCCCGCCCCCCACACACATACACTGCTGCTGTAGCTGCTCCAAATACACTGTATATAGCCATGTTATTACCTGGTACTTCCTGTATATAGCCATGTTATTACCTGGTACTTCCTGTATATAGCCATGTTATTACCTGGTACTTCCTGTATATAGCCATGTTATTACCTGGTACTTCCTGTATATAACCATGTTATTACTTGGTACTCCCTGTATATAACCATGTTATTACCTGGTACTTCCTGTATATAGCCATGTTATTACCTGGTACTTCCTGTATATAGCCATGTTATTACCTGGCACTTCCTGCATATAGCCATGTTATTACCTGGTACTTCCTGTATATAACCATGTTATTACCTGGTACTCCCTGTATATAACCATGTTATTACCTGGTACTCCCTGTATATAACCATGTTATTACCTGGTACTCCTGTATATAACCATGTTATTACCTGGTACTCCCTGTATATTACCATGTTATTACCTGGTACTCCCTGTATATAACCATGTTATTACCTGGTACTCCCTGTATATAACCATGTTATTACCTGGTACTCCCTGTATATAACCATGTTATTACCTGGTACTTCCTGTATATAACCATGTTATTACCTGGTACTCCCTGTATATAACCATGTTATTACCTGGTACTCCCTGTATATTACCATGTTATTACCTGGTACTCCCTGTATATAACCATGTTATTACCTGGTACTCCCTGTATATTACCATGTTATTACCTGGTACTCCCTGTATATAACCATGTTATTACCTGGTACTCCCTGTATATTACCATGTTATTACCTGGTACTCCCTGTATATAACCATGTTATTACCTGGTACTCCCTGTATATTACCATGTTATTACCTGGTACTTCCTGTATATAGCCATGTTATTACCTGGTACTTCCTGTATATTACCATGTTATTACCTGGTACTCCCTGTATATAACCATGTTATTACCTGGTACTTCCTGTATATAACCATGTTATTACCTGGTACTTCCTGTATATAACCATGTTATTACCTGGTACTTCCTGTATATAGCCATGTTATTACCTGGTACTTCCTGTATATTACCATGTTATTACCTGGTACTTCCTGTATATAACCACATTTGATCTGTTTTATCTTTACCTCTGTAATGTTGTCCTGTATATAACCATGTAGGTTATAAGTCTACACCTTCATTTGTAGGCTACAGTCAGTGTTATGTAGCTGAAAGTCTATATCAGGGCTGCCCAATCCACCTGTTGACAGTCTATATCAGGGTTGCCCAATCCACCTGTTGACAGTCTATATCAGGGCTGCCCAATCCACCTGTTGACAGTCTATATCAGGGCTGCCCAATCCGCCTGCTGACAGTCTATATCAGGGCTGCCCAATCCACCTGTTGACAGTCTATATCAGGGCTGCCCAATCCACCTGTTGACAGTCTATATCAGGGTGGCCCAATCCACCTGTTGACAGTCTATATCAGGGCTGCCCAATCCACCTGTTGACAGTCTATATCAGGGTTGCCCAATCCACCTGTTGACAGTCTATATCAGGGCTGCCCAATCCACCTGTTGACAGTCTATATCAGGGTAGCCCAATCCACCTGTTAACAGTCTATATCAGGGCTGCCCAATCCACCTGCTGACAGTCTATATCAGGGTAGCCCAATCCACCTCTTGACAGTCTATATCAGGGCTGCCCAATCCACCTGTTGACAGTCTATATCAGGGCTGCCCAATCCGCCTGCTGACAGTCTATATCAGGGTAGCCCAATCCGCCTGTTGACAGTCTATATCAGGGCTGCCCAATCCACCTGCTGACAGTCTATATCAGGGCTGCCCAATCCACCTGTTGACAGTCTATATCAGGGCTGCCCAATCCACCTGTTGACAGTCTATATCAGGGCTGCCCAATCCACCTGTTGACAGTCTATATCAGGGCTGCCCAATCCACCTGTTAACAGTCTATATCAGGGCTGCCCAATCCACCTGTTGACAGTCTATATCAGGGCTGCCCAATCCACCTGCTGACAGTCTATATCAGGGCTGCCCAATCCACCTGCTGACAGTCTATATCAGGGTATCCCAATCCACCTGTTAACAGTCTATATCAGGGCTGCCCAATCCACCTGTTGACAGTCTATATCAGGGCTGCCCAATCCACCTGAAGACATTCTATATCAGGGCTGCCCAATCCACCTGTTGACAGTCTATATCAGGGCTGCCCAATCCACCTGTTGACAGTCTATATCAGGGCTGCCCAATCCACCTGTTAACAGTCTATATCAGGGCTGCCCAATCCACCTGCTGACAGTCTATATCAGGGTAGCCCAATCCACCTGTTGACAGTCTATATCAGGGCTGCCCAATCCACCTGTTAACAGTCTATATCAGGGTTGCCCAATCCACCTGCTGACAGTCTATATCAGGGTAGCCCAATCCGCCTGTTGACAGTCTATATCAGGGCTGCCCAATCCACCTGTTGACAGTCTATATCAGGGCTGCCCAATCCACCTGTTGACAGTCTATATCAGGGCTGCCCAATCCACCTGTTGACAGTCTATATCAGGGCTGCCCAATCCACCTGTTGACAGTCTATATCAGGGCTGCCCAATCCACCTGTTGACAGTCTATATCAGGGCTGCCCAATCCACCTGTTGACAGTCTATATCAGGGCTGCCCAATCCACCTGTTGACAGTCTATATCAGGGTAGCCCAATCCACCTGTTAACAGTCTATATCAGGGTTGCCCAATCCACCTGCTGACAGTCTATATCAGGGTAGCCCAATCCGCCTGTTGACAGTCTATATCAGGGCTGCCCAATCCACCTGTTGACAGTCTATATCAGGGTTGCCCAATCCACCTGTTGACAGTCTATATCAGGGCTGCCCAATCCACCTGTTGACAGTCTATATCAGGGCTGCCCAATCCACCTGTTGACAGTCTATATCAGGGTAGCCCAATCCGCCTGCTGACAGTCTATATCAGGGTTGCCCAATCCACCTGTTGACAGTCTATATCAGGGCTGCCCAATCCGCCTGCTGACAGTCTATATCAGGGCTGCCCAATCCGCCTGCTGACAGTCTATATCAGGGCTGCCCAATCCGCCTGCTGACAGTCTATACAGTCTATTTCAATTGTTTTATGAAAATAGCTAACAACAACAGGGTAAACACATTTTGTGCCTTCGGAAAATTGACAAATGACAAATTCTGTTGTGTTACTGTCTGAATTCAAAATGGATTAAATAAAACAAAATATCACTCACCCACACAACAACCCATAATGACAACGTGAAAACCTGATTTTCTTTCAAAATTGATTGAAAATGAAATACAGAAATATCTCATTTACATCAGTATTCACACCCCTGAGTCAATACATGTTAGAATCATCTTTTGGCAGCGATTACAGCTGTGAGTCCGTCTGGGTAACTCAGAGCTTCGGACACCTGGACTGTACAATATTTGCACATTATTCTTTAAAATAAAATTATTCTAGCTCTGTCAAGTTGGTTGTTGATCATTGCCAGAAAGCCATTTACAGGTCTTTGCCATATATTTTCAAGTAGAATTAAGTCAAAACTGTAACTAGGCTACTTGGTAAGCAACTCCAGTGTATATTTGGCCTTGTGTTTTAGGTTATCGTCCTGCTGAAAGGTGCATTTTTCTCCAAGTGTCTGTTGGAAAGCAGACAATCAGGTTTTCCTCTAGGATTTTGCCTGTGCTTAGCTCTATTCCGTTTCTATTTACCCTAAAAAAAACTCCCTAGTCTTTGGCGATGACAAGCATACCCATAACATGATGCAGCCACCACCATGACTGAAAATATGAAGAGTGATGTGTTGTATTTGACCCAAACACAATCCTTTGTATTCAGAAGATAAAGTTAATATGGCAATTTATTTGCACTTTTACTTTAGTGTTTAGGAATATTTATATTCTGTACAGGTTTACTTCTTTTCACCGAGTATGGATTAACGATGATGTTGATCCATTTTCTCTCATCACAGCCGTTCAACTAACTAGTCACCATTAGGTATCTGTAGCCTGTATCTTTGTAGTGACTGGTTGTATTGATACACCATCTACAGTGTAATTAATAACTCCACCATGATCAATGCTTTTATATTTCTAATTCAGGCTGTAACACAACAAAATGTTAATAGTCAAAGGGTGTGAATACCTTCTGAAGGCTCTGTAAATACAATAGACATAATATCTTATGGAGAACGTGTGGCGGAGAACGTGTAATGGAGAATGTGTAATGGAGAACGGAGAACGTGTAATGGAGAACGTGTGACGAGAACGTGTAATGGAGAACGTGTGACGAGAACGGAGAACGCGTAATGGAGAACGTGTGACGGAGAACGTTTAATGGAGAACGGAGAACGTGTAATGGAGAACGTGTGACGGAGAACGGAGAACGTGTAATGGAGAACGTGTGACGGAGAACAGAGAATGTGTAATGGAGAACGTGTGACGGAGAACGTGTGACGGAGAACGTGTAATGGAGAGTGACGGAGAACGGGTGACGGAGAACGGGTGACGGAGAACGGGTGACGGAGAACGTGTAATGGAGAATGGAGAACGTGTAATGGAGAACGTGTGACGGAGAACGGAGAACGTGTAATGGAGAACGTGTGACGGAGAACAGAGAATGTGTAATGGAGAACGTGTGACGGAGAACGGGTGACGGAGAACGGGTGACGGAGAACGGGTGACGGAGAACGGGTGACGGAGAACGGGTGATGGAGAACGGGTGACAGAGAACGGGTGATTGAGAACGGGTGACAGAGAACAGGTGATGGAGAACAGGTGATGGAGAACGTGTGACGGAGAACGGGTGACAGAGAACGTGACATAAGCTTTAAAAAAAAGCACCCGACAGCCGCTGGCTGCTGATAAGCTTTCTTGACTTGGACATAATGTTTTTGCCAACACCTTTAACCAACTAAACAGCTGCTCTTAGTGAAAACGTGGTTCCGACTAATAGGCTACGTTGAAGTGTAAACTCTATCATCCAATTAGAATGTGGGGAGGTCAACATAATTTAAAACTAAATCTACCTAAATCTATTCATTTTAAAATGTTGGTAACTTCGCCTTGCCTTTATCAATCACCTGATAAGGTGTTGTGAAAAAATAAATACATTGCTAACATATGATGGTAGTCCCTGGGTTGCCTGGGAGGAGATCCCTGGGTTGCCTGGGAGGAGATCCCTGGGTTGCCTGGGAGGAGATCCCTGGGTTGCCTGGGAGGAGATCCCTGGGTTGCCTGGGAGGAGATCCCTGGGTTGCCTGGGAGGAGATCCCTGGGTTGCCTGGGAGGAGATCCCTGAGCTGGAAAAGGATGAAGATCCCTGGGTTGCCTGGGAGGAGATCCCTGGGTTGCCTGGGAGGAGATCCCTGGGTTGCCTGGGAGGAGATCCCTGAGCTGGAAAAGGATGAAGATCCCTGATCTGGAAAAGGATGAAGATCCCTGAGCTAGAAAAGGATGAAGATCCCTGAGCTAGAAAAGGATGAAGATCCCTGAGCTAGAAAAGGATGAAGACCCCTGAGCTGGAAAAGGATGAAGATCCCTGATCTAGAAAAGGATGAAGATCCCTGAGCTAGAAAAGGATGAAGATCCCTGATCTAAAGTATCATGTGCAGCAATGGAGGCTCCACACAGGAGGAAGGGGAGGACCAGCCTCAGTGAAAAACTATACTAAATATAGTCACGTCACCAAATAATTTATTAAAAAAACACTGTTTTGCAAAGAAGGTCTACAGTAGCCTCAACAACACTCTGTAGGGTAGCACCATGTTGTAGCCGGAGGACAGCTAGCTTCCGTCCTCCTCAGGGTACATTGACTTCAATACAAAACTTAGGAGGCTCATGGTTTTCACCCCCTTCCATAGACTTACACAGTAATTATGACAACTTCCGGAGGACGTCCTCCAACCTATCAGAGCTCTTGCAGCATGAACTGATATGTTGTCTACCCAATCAAAGGATCAGAGAATAATTATAGTACTGAAAGCATAGGCTACATCTAGCTAGCACTGCAGTGTATAAAATGTGGTGGGTAGTTGACTCAGAGAGACAATAGTTTTTAAATTAATATATTCCAAAATGAAGGAGAAGCAGAGAAATGGAGAGTCATTTTTTTCAGTTTCACTTACTTAGCTAGCAAACGCAGCTAGCTAGTTTAGCGCACTGAAACACCCTGCCACAGCCATCCATTCTTGTCCCCCAGCAATGCGATGGTGTGTGCCTCTCGTTACTGTGTGTGTGCCTCTGTGTGTGTGTGTGTGTGTCCGTGCGTATATACCTTGTGCAGCCATCCGTTCTTGTCCCCGAGCAGAGCGATGGTGTGGCCGACCTCGGTAGTGGTGGTGACCGCGGTGAGTAGAGTGTCCCTGGTCAGAGAGGGGGTGGCTGACAGGGGAACAGCAGAGGCGATGGGGCTGGGGGTGTGTTCCCCTCCACACGGGTACTTCTTTAATGAATCCTAAAGAAAAGAAGAGTCAGAGGTGATTGGTTGATTATAATACAAAATACATATAAAAGCGATCCGGCAAAAGACAAAATTACGACATCACTGTATTCTGTATCAGAAAGACAACATTATGACATCACTGTATTCTGTATCAGATAGACAACATTATGACATCACTGTATTCTGTATCAGATAGACAACATTATGACATCACTGTATTCTGTATCAGATAGACAACATTACTGTATTCTATATCAGAAAGACAACATTATGACATCACTGTATTCTGTATCAGAAAGACAACATTATGACATCACTGTATTCTGTATCAGATAGACAACATTATGACATCACTGTATTCTGTATCAGAAAGACAACATTACTGTATTCTGTATCAGAAAGACAACATTATGACATTACTGTATTCTATATCAGAAAGACAACATTACGACATTACTGTATTCTGTATCAGAAAGACAACATTACTGTATTCTGTATCAGATAGACAACATTACGACATTACTGTATTCTGTATCAGAAAGACAACATTATGACATCACTGTATTCTGTATCAGAAAGACAACATTACTGTATTCTGTATCAGATAGACAACATTACGACATTACTGTATTCTGTATCAGAAAGACAACATTATGACATCACTGTATTCTATATCAGAAAGACAACATTAATGTATTCTATATCAGAAAGACAACATTACTGTATTCTGTATCAGATAGACAACATTACGACATTACTGTATTCTGTATCAGAAAGACAACATTACGACATCACTATATTCTGTATCAGAAAGACAACATTACGACATTACTGTATTCTGTATCAGAAAGACAACATTATGACATCACTGTATTCTATATCAGAAAGACAACATTATGACATGACTGTATTCTATATCAGAAAGACAACATTATGACATGACTGTATTCTATATCAGAAAGACAACAACATTACTGTATTCTGTATCAGAAAGACAACATTAATGTATTCTATATCAGAAAGACAACATTACTGTATTCTGTATCAGATAGACAACATTACGACATTACTGTATTCTGTATCAGAAAGACAACATTAATGTATTCTATATCAGAAAGACAACATTACTGTATTCTGTATCAGATAGACAACATTACGACATTACTGTATTCTGTATCAGAAAGACAACATTACGACATCACTATATTCTGTATCAGAAAGACAACATTACTGTATTCTGTATGAGATAGACAACATTACGACATCACTATATTCTGTATCAGAAAGACAACATTACTGTATTCTGTATCAGATAGACAACATTACGACATCACTATATTCTGTATCAGAAAGACAACATTACTGTATTCTGTATCAGATAGACAACATTACGACATCACTATATTCTGTATCAGAAAGACAACATTACTGTATTCTGTATCAGATAGACAACATTACGACATGACTGTATTCTATATCAGAAAGACAACATTACTGTATTCTGTATCAGATAGACAACATTACGACATCACTGTATTCTGTATCAGAAAGACAACATTACTGTATTCTGTATCAGATAGACAACATTACTGTATTCTGTATCAGAAAGACAACATTACTGTATTCTGTATCAGATAGACAACATTACGACATTACTGTATTCTGTATCAGATAGACAACATTACGACATCACTGTATTCTGTATCAGAAAGACAACATTACTGTATTCTGTATCAGATAGACAACATTACGACATGACTGTATTCTATATCAGAAAGACAACATTACTGTATTCTGTATCAGATAGACAACATTACGACATCACTATATTCTGTATCAGAAAGACAACATTACTGTATTCTGTATCAGATAGACAACATTACGACATCACTATATTCTGTATCAGAAAGACAACATTACTGTATTCTGTATCAGATAGACAACATTACGACATCACTGTATTCTGTATCAGATAGACAACATTACTGTATTCTGTATCAGAAAGACAACATTACTGTATTCTGTATCAGAAAGACAACATTACTGTATTCTGTATCAGAAAGACAACATTACTGTATTCTGTATCAGAAAGACAACATTACTGTATTCTGTATCAGAAAGACAACATTACTGTATTCTGTATCAGAAAGACAACATTACTGTATTCTGTATCAGAAAGACAACATTACGACACATCGCTGTATTCTGTATCAGAAAGACAACATTACGACACATCGCTGTATTCTGTATCAGAAAGACAACATCACTCTATTCTGTATCAGAAAGACAACATTACTGTATTCTGTATCAGAAAGACAACATTAATGTATTCTATATCAGAAAGACAACATTACTGTATTCTGTATCAGATAGACAACATTACGACATTACTGTATTCTGTATCAGAAAGACAACATTACGACATCACTATATTCTGTATCAGAAAGACAACATTACTGTATTCTGTAGGAGATAGACAACATTACGACATCACTATATTCTGTATCAGAAAGACAACATTACTGTATTCTGTATCAGATAGACAACATTACGACATCACTATATTCTGTATCAGAAAGACAACATTACTGTATTCTGTATCAGATAGACAACATTACGACATGACTGTATTCTATATCAGAAAGACAACATTACTGTATTCTGTATCAGATAGACAACATTACGACATCACTATATTCTGTATCAGAAAGACAACATTACTGTATTCTGTATCAGATAGACAACATTACTGTATTCTGTATCAGAAAGACAACATTACTGTATTCTGTATCAGATAGACAACATTACGACATTACTGTATTCTGTATCAGATAGACAACATTACGACATCACTGTATTCTGTATCAGAAAGACAACATTACTGTATTCTGTATCAGATAGACAACATTACGACATGACTGTATTCTATATCAGAAAGACAACATTACTGTATTCTGTATCAGATAGACAACATTACGACATCACTATATTCTGTATCAGAAAGACAACATTACTGTATTCTGTATCAGATAGACAACATTACGACATTACTGTATTCTGTATCAGATAGACAACATTACGACATCACTGTATTCTGTATCAGAAAGACAACATTACTGTATTCTGTATCAGATAGACAACATTACGACATGACTGTATTCTATATCAGAAAGACAACATTACTGTATTCTGTATCAGATAGACAACATTACGACATCACTATATTCTGTATCAGAAAGACAACATTACTGTATTCTGTATCAGAAAGACAACATTACTGTATTCTGTATCAGATAGACAACATTACGACATCACTGTATTCTGTATCAGATAGACAACATTACTGTATTCTGTATCAGAAAGACAACATTACTGTATTCTGTATCAGAAAGACAACATCACTGTATTCTGTATCAGAAAGACAACATTACGACACATCGCTGTATTCTGTATCAGAAAGACAACATCACTCTATTCTGTCATGACTCTCCTGGTCGAGGATCAAAGGCCTCAGATCATCTTAGTAAATAGCTGACAACAACCTCACCCTCTTACCCACAGAAGGAGAGGAGGGGGTGGGCCGGTTTTGACACCTTAACAATCGGTCGGAAATTAAAGCAGGAGGGGAATCTCTCCCTCCTCAGTATTGGGAAAGGAATGTCTTTGTTACAGAGACAAACTATAACACCCAAAGAGAGAACTTTCAAACAATATTTCTAAGATATGAATGTTAAGAACGGTCTGCGGAGATCTGAAGAATAATCAGGTCATATTGTTTATTATTTTGTGACGTTATTGAGAGGAGGGAAACACATTCAAATCAAATGTTATTTGTCAAATGCTCCAAACACCTTACAGTGAAATGATTACTTACAAGCCCCTTAACCAACAATACCTAAAAAGTCTGGGAAGCCATTTGACTGGGAGATGAATTCACCTTTCAGCAGGACAATAACCTAAAACAAATATACACTGGTGTTGCTTACCAAGACAACATTGAATGTTCATGAGAAGCCTAGTTACAGTTTTGATTTAAATCAGCTTGAAAATCGGACAACTTGAAAATGGGTGTCTAGCGACGATCAACAACCGATGTGACAGAGCTTGAAAAATGTTTGAAAGAATAATGTACAAATCTTGTTCAATCCAGGCGTGTAAAGCTCTTAGAGATTTACTCAGAAAGACTCACAGCTGCCAAAGGTGATTCTGTCAAAGGTGATTCTGTCAAAGGTGATTCTGTATTGACTCAGGAGTGTGAATATATGTATTTCATTTTCAATATATTTGCTAAACTTAAAAATATATATATTTTCACTTTGTGATTATGGTGTAGTGTGTGTTTATTTTTATTTTACCAGGCAAGTCAGTTAAGAACAAATTCTTATTTTCAATGATGGCCTGGGAACAGTGGGTTAACTGCCTTGTTCAAGGGCAGAACGACAGATTTTGTACCTTGTCAGCTCGATGGGGGAGAGAAAAATATATTTTCACTTTGACATTATGGTGTAGTGTGTGTAGATGGGGGAGAGAAATATATTTTCACTTTGACATTATGGTGTAGTGTGTGTAGATGGGGGAGAGAAAAATATATTTTCACTTTGACATTATGGTGTAGTGTGTGTAGATGGGGGAGAGAAATATATTTTCACTTTGACATTATGGTGTAGTGTGTGTAGATGGGGGAGAGAAAAATATATTTTCACTTTGACATTATGGTGTAGTGTGTGTAGATGGGGGAGAGAAAAATATATTTTCACTTTGTCATTATGGTGTAGTGTGTGTAGATGGGGGAGAGAAAAATATATTTTCACTTTGTCATTATGGTGTAGTGTGTGTAGATGGGGGAGAGAAAAATATATTTCATCCATCGTGTAGTCAGGCTGCAACACAACATGTGGAATAAGCCAATACTTTCTGAAGGTGCTGTATATGGATGTGTATGGTTTTCATTTACATTTCGTTTTTACCTTTATTTAACTAGGCAAGTCAGTTAAAGAACAAATTCTTATTCACAACGACGGTCTACCAGAGAACAGTGGGTTTAACTGCCTTGTTCAGGGGCAGAACGACAGATTCTATACAGGGGATTCTATACAGTCTAACCACTAGGCTACCCTGTCGCCTCTACACTCTAACCACTAGGCTACCCTGTCGCCTCTACACTCTAACCACTAGGCTACCCTGTCGCCTCTACACTCTAACCACTAGGCTACCCTGTCGCCTCTACACTCTAACCACTAGGCTACACTGTCGCCCCAAAGTGATGTGTATAGTGATGTGTATAGTGATGTGTATAGTGATGTGTATAGTGATGTGTATAGTGTATAGTGATGTGTATAGTGATGTGTATAGTGTATAGTGATGTGTATAGTGATGTGTATAGTGATGTGTATAGTGTATAGTGATGTGTATAGTGATGTGTATAGTGTATAGTGATGTGTATAGTGATGTGTATAGTGTATAGTGATGTGTACAGTGTATAGTGATGTGTATAGTGTATAGTGATGTGTATAGTGTATAGTGGTGTGTATAGTGATGTGTACAGTGTATAGTCATGTGTATAGTGTATAGTGATGTGTATAGTGATGTGTATAGTGTATAGTGGTGTGTATAGTGATGTGTATAGTGATGTGTATAGTGTATAGTGATGTGTATAGTGATGTGTATATGTAACAGGGTTATATTGGTGATTCCCCTTGCCACTTTATTGTTAAGCCAATGGGTTTTTGGTTTGAGTTTGTCTTGCCTTCACCTGCTCAACATGGCATCTTATTGGCTGGTTTGCGTAGCTTGCTTACGAGGGGGGATGTTCCAGTTAGAATCGTCCCAGTGAACAAGCACCAAACCAGCGGTAAGTTGTTGGTTGCAAAGCACTGTACATCAAAAGTGATTTTTATACTCTCAAGTGATGATTTAAATGTACAATTTATATCAAATTGTTTGTAAATGTTATTCGAACATCACACATAAGATGCAGTGGTTTTTGGAGAATATTTGTTGTGCATTTTGTTGTAGAGAATTCCCGCCAGTACTAGCTAGCAATTTACAGTGTCTGGTGGGGGGGTTTCATATATTTTGTACAGTGCGTGAGTGCAGAGTTGGATGGTGAGACGTGCATTGCATGACGTGCAATTTTGTGTCGTTCTTATCAGAATAAAGCTACATGACTGGTGCTACATGTTGGAGTTCCGTGTCGATGACTGATTGTACACAACGCCAGACGAGTACTGTTACATATAGTGATGTGTAGTGTATAGTGATGTGTATAGTGATGTGTATAGTGATGTGTATAGTGATGTGTGTAGTGTATAGTGATGTGTGTAGTGTATAGTGATGTGTATAGTGATGTGTATAGTGATGTGTATAGTGATGTGCATAGTGATGTGTATAGTGATGTGTATAGTGATGTGCATAGTGATGTGCATAGTGATGTGTATAGTGATGTGCATAGTGATGTGCATAGTGATGTGTATAGTGTAGTGTATAGTGATGTGCATAGTGATGTGCATAGTGATGTGTATAGTGATGTGTATAGTGATGTGCATAGTGATGTGCATAGTGATGTGCATAGTGATGTGTATAGTGCATAGTGATGTGTATAGTGATGTGTATAGTGATGTGTATAGTGTATAGTGATGTGTATAGTGATGTGTGTGGTGATGTGTATAGTGATGTGTATAGTGTCTAGTGATGTGTATAGTGATGTGTATAGTGATGTGTATAGTGCATAGTGAAGTGTATAGTGAAGTGTATAGTGAAGTGTATAGTGAAGTGTATAGTGATGTGCATAGTGATGTGCATAGTGATGTGTATAGTGTATAGTGATGTGCATAGTGATGTGCATAGTGATGTGTATAGTGATGTGTATAGTGATGTGCATAGTGATGTGCATAGTGATGTGTATAGTGTATAGTGATGTGCATAGTGATGTGTATAGTGATGTGTATAGTGATGTGTATAGTGTATAGTGATGTGCATAGTGATGTGTATAGTGATGTGTATAGTGTATAGTGATGTGTATAGTGTATAGTGATGTGTATAGTGATGTGCATAGTGTATAGTGATGTGTATAGTGATGTGCATAGTGTATAGTGATGTGTATAGTGATGTGTATAGTGATATGCATAGTGATGTGCATAGTGATGTGTATAGTGATGTGCATAGTAATGTGCATAGTGATGTGCATAGTGATGTGTATAGTGATGTGTATAGTGATGTGTATAGTGATGTGTATAGTGATGTGTATAGTGATGTGCATAGTGATGTGTATAGTGATGTGTATAGTGATGTGTATAGTGATGTGTATAGTTGTGTATAGTGATGTGTATAGTGTATAGTGATGTGTATAGTGATGTGTATAGTGATGTGTATAGTGATGTGTATAGTGATGTGCATAGTGATGTGTATAGTGATGTGTATAGTGATGTGTATAGTGATGTGTATAGTTGTGTATAGTGATGTGTATAGTGTATAGTGATGTGTATAGTGATGTGTATAGTGATGTGCATAGTGATGTGTATAGTGTATAGTGATGTGTATAGTGATGTGCATAGTGATGTGTATAGTGATGTGTATAGTGTATAGTGATGTGCATATTGATGTGTATAGTGATGTGTATAGTGATGTGTATAGTGATGTGTATAGTGATGTGTATAGTGATGTGTATAGTGACGTGCATAGTGATGTGTATAGTGTATCGTGATGTGTATAGTGATGTGTATAGTGATGTGTATAGTGTATAGTGATGTGTATAGTGATGTGTATAGTGATGTGTATAGTGTATAGTGATGTGTATAGTGATGTGTATAGTGATGTGTATAGTGAGGTGTATAGTGTATAGTGATGTGCATAGTGATGTGTATAGTGTATAGTGATGTGTATAGTGATGCGTATAGTGATGCGTATAGTGTATAGTGATGTGTATAGTGTACAGTGATGTGTATAGTGATGTGCATAGTGATGTGTATAGTGTATAGTGATGTGTATAGTGATGTGTATAGTGATGTGTATAGTGATGTGTATAGTGAGGTGTATAGTGAGGTGTATAGAGGTGTATAGTGATGTGTATAGAGGTGTATAGTGATGTGTATAGTGATGTGTATAGTGATGTGTATAGTGCTGTGTATAGTGATGTGCATAGTGATGTGTATAGTGATGTGTATAGTGATGTGTATAGTGATGTGTATAGTGATGTGTATAGTGTATAGTGATGTGTATAGTGATGTGTATAGTGATGTGTATAGTGATGTGTACAGTGATGTGTATAGTGATGTGTATAGTGATGTGTATAGTGATGTGTATAGTGTATAGTGATGTGCATAGTGATGTGACAGTGATGTGTATAGTGATGTGTATAGTGATGTGTATTGTGTATAGTGATGTGCATAGTGATGTGTACAGTGATGTGTATAGTGATGTGTATAGTGATGTGTATAGTGATGTGTATAGTGATGTGTATAGTGATGTGTATAGTGTATAGTGATGTGTACAGTGATGTGTGTAGTGATGTGTATAGTGATGTGTATAGTGATGTGTATAGTGATGTGTATAGTGATGCGTATAGTGATGCGTATAGTGATGCGTATAGTGTATAGTGGTGTGTATAGTGTATAGTGATGTGTATAGTGTACAGTGATGTGTATAGTGATGTGCATAGTGATGTGTATAGTGATGTGTATAGTGATGTGTATAGTGATGTGTATAGTGATGTGTGTAGTGATGTGTATAGTGATGTGTATAGTGATGTGTATAGTGATGTGTATAGTGTATAGTGATGTGTACAGAGATGTGTACAGTGTATAGTGATGTGTATAATGATGTGTACAGTGATGTGTATAGTGATGTGTACAGTGATGTGTACAGTGATGTGTACAGTAATGTGTATAGTGATGTGTATAGCGATGTGTACAGTGTATAGTGATGTGTATAGTGATGTGTATAGTGATGTGTATAGTGATGTGTATAGTGATGCGTATAGTGATGCGTATAGTGATGTGTATAGTGTATAGTGATGTGTATAGTGTATAGTGATGTGTATAGTGTACAGTGATGTGTATAGTGATGTGCATAGTGATGTGTATAGTGTATAGTGATGTGTATAGTGATGTGTATAGTGATGTGTATAGTGCTGTGCATAGTGATGTGTATAGTGATGTGTATAGTGATGTGTATAGTGATGTGTATAGTGATGTGTATAGTGATGTGTATAGTGATGTGTATAGTGTATAGTGATGTGTACAGTGATGTGTACAGTGATGTGTACAGTGATGTGTATAGTGATGTGTATAGCGATGTGTATAGTGTATAGTGATGTGTAGTAGTGATGTGTATAGTGATGTGTATAGTGATGCGTATAGTGATGCGTATAGTGATGCGTATAGTGATGTGTATAGTGATGTGTATAGTGTATAGTGATGTGTATAGTGTATAGTGATGTGTATAGTGTACAGTGATGTGTATAGTGATGTGCATAGTGATGTGTATAGTGTATAGTGATGTGTATAGTGATGTGTATAGTGATGTGTATAGTGAGGTGTATAGTGATGTGTATAGTGATGTGTATAGTGAGGTGTATAGTGAGGTGTATAGTGTATAGTGATGTGTATAGTGATGTGCATAGTGATGTGTATAGTGTATAGTGATGTGTATAGTGATGCGTATAGTGATGCGTTATAGTGTATAGTGATGTGTATAGTGTACAGTGATGTGTATAGTGATGTGCATAGTGATGTGTATAGTGTATAGTGATGTGTATAGTGATGTGTATGGTGATGTGTATAGTGATGTGTATAGTGATGTGTATAGTGAGGTGTATAGAGTATAGTGATGTGTATAGTGATGTGTACAGCGATGTGTACAGTGTATAGTGATGTGTATAATGATGTGTACAGTGATGTGTATAGTGATGTGTACAGTAATGTGTATAGTGATGTGTATAGCGATGTGTACAGTGTATAGTGATGTGTATAGTGATGTGTATAGTGATGTGTATAGTGATGTGTATAGTGATGTGTACAGTGATGTGTATAGTGTATAGTGATGTGTATAGTGATGTGTATAGTGTATAGTGATGTGTATAGTGTATAGTGATGTGTATAGTGTACAGTGATGTGTATAGTGATGTGCATAGTGATGTGTATAGTGTATAGTGATGTGTATAGTGATGTGTATAGTGATGTGTATAGTGAGGTGTATAGTGATGTGTATAGTGATGTGTATAGTGAGGTGTATAGTGAGGTGTATAGTGTATAGTGATGTGTATAGTGATGTGCATAGTGATGTGTATAGTGTATAGTGATGTGTATAGTGATGCGTATAGTGATGCGTATAGTGTATAGTGATGTGTATAGTGTACAGTGATGTGTATAGTGATGTGCATAGTGATGTGTATAGTGTATAGTGATGTGTATAGTGATGTGTATGGTGATGTGTATAGTGATGTGTATAGTGATGTGTATAGTGAGGTGTATAGAGTATAGTGATGTGTATAGTGATGTGTACAGCGATGTGTACAGTGTATAGTGATGTGTATAATGATGTGTACAGTGATGTGTATAGTGATGTGTACAGTAATGTGTATAGTGATGTGTATAGCGATGTGTACAGTGTATAGTGATGTGTATAGTGATGTGTATAGTGATGTGTATAGTGATGTGTATAGTGATGTGTACAGTGATGTGTATAGTGTATAGTGATGTGCTCAGCATGTCCAAATAAAGGTTAACAAAGGTTATGCAGATGGTCAGTTGATAGTGTTATGCAGATGGTCAGTTGATTGATCGTGTCAGTTGATAGTGTTATGCAGATGGTCAGTTGATTGATCGTGTCAGTTGATAGTGTTATGCAGATGGTCATTACTGTATTCTGTATCAGAAAGACAACATTACTGTATTCTGTATCAGAAAGACAACATTACGACACATCGCTGTATTCTGTATCAGAAAGACAACATTACGACACATCGCTGTATTCTGTATCAGAAAGACAACATCACTCTATTCTGTATCAGAAAGACAACATTACTGTATTCTGTATCAGAAAGACAACATTAATGTATTCTATATCAGAAAGACAACATTACTGTATTCTGTATCAGATAGACAACATTACGACATTACTGTATTCTGTATCAGAAAGACAACATTACGACATCACTATATTCTGTATCAGAAAGACAACATTACTGTATTCTGTAGGAGATAGACAACATTACGACATCACTATATTCTGTATCAGAAAGACAACATTACTGTATTCTGTATCAGATAGACAACATTACGACATCACTATATTCTGTATCAGAAAGACAACATTACTGTATTCTGTATCAGATAGACAACATTACGACATGACTGTATTCTATATCAGAAAGACAACATTACTGTATTCTGTATCAGATAGACAACATTACGACATCACTATATTCTGTATCAGAAAGACAACATTACTGTATTCTGTATCAGAAAGACAACATTACTGTATTCTGTATCAGATAGACAACATTACGACATTACTGTATTCTGTATCAGATAGACAACATTACGACATCACTGTATTCTGTATCAGAAAGACAACATTACTGTATTCTGTATCAGATAGACAACATTACGACATGACTGTATTCTATATCAGAAAGACAACATTACTGTATTCTGTATCAGATAGACAACATTACGACATCACTATATTCTGTATCAGAAAGACAACATTACTGTATTCTGTATCAGATAGACAACATTACGACATTACTGTATTCTGTATCAGATAGACAACATTACGACATCACTGTATTCTGTATCAGAAAGACAACATTACTGTATTCTGTATCAGATAGACAACATTACGACATGACTGTATTCTATATCAGAAAGACAACATTACTGTATTCTGTATCAGATAGACAACATTACGACATCACTATATTCTGTATCAGAAAGACAACATTACTGTATTCTGTATCAGAAAGACAACATTACTGTATTCTGTATCAGATAGACAACATTACGACATCACTGTATTCTGTATCAGATAGACAACATTACTGTATTCTGTATCAGAAAGACAACATTACTGTATTCTGTATCAGAAAGACAACATTACTGTATTCTGTATCAGAAAGACAACATTACTGTATTCTGTATCAGAAAGACAACATTACTGTATTCTGTATCAGAAAGACAACATTACTGTATTCTGTATCAGAAAGACAACATTACGACACATCGCTGTATTCTGTATCAGAAAGACAACATTACGACACATCGCTGTATTCTGTATCAGAAAGACAACATCACTCTATTCTGTCATGACTCTCCTGGTCGAGGATCAAAGGCCTCAGATCATCTTAGTAAATAGCTGACAACAACCTCACCCTCTTACCCACAGAAGGAGAGGAGGGGGTGGGCCGGTTTTGACACCTTAACAATCGGTCGGAAATTAAAGCAGGAGGGGAATCTCTCCCTCCTCAGTATTGGGAAAGGAATGTCTTTGTTACAGAGACAAACTATAACACCCAAAGAGAGAACTTTCAAACAATATTTCTAAGATATGAATGTTAAGAACGGTCTGCGGAGATCTGAAGAATAATCAGGTCATATTGTTTATTATTTTGTGACGTTATTGAGAGGAGGGAAACACATTCAAATCAAATGTTATTTGTCAAATGCTCCAAACACCTTACAGTGAAATGATTACTTACAAGCCCCTTAACCAACAATACCTAAAAAGTCTGGGAAGCCATTTGACTGGGAGATGAATTCACCTTTCAGCAGGACAATAACCTAAAACAAATATACACTGGTGTTGCTTACCAAGACAACATTGAATGTTCATGAGAAGCCTAGTTACAGTTTTGATTTAAATCAGCTTGAAAATCGGACAACTTGAAAATGGGTGTCTAGCGACGATCAACAACCGATGTGACAGAGCTTGAAAAATGTTTGAAAGAATAATGTACAAATCTTGTTCAATCCAGGCGTGTAAAGCTCTTAGAGATTTACTCAGAAAGACTCACAGCTGCCAAAGGTGATTCTGTCAAAGGTGATTCTGTCAAAGGTGATTCTGTATTGACTCAGGAGTGTGAATATATGTATTTCATTTTCAATATATTTGCTAAACTTAAAAATATATATATTTTCACTTTGTGATTATGGTGTAGTGTGTGTTTATTTTTATTTTACCAGGCAAGTCAGTTAAGAACAAATTCTTATTTTCAATGATGGCCTGGGAACAGTGGGTTAACTGCCTTGTTCAAGGGCAGAACGACAGATTTTGTACCTTGTCAGCTCGATGGGGGAGAGAAAAATATATTTTCACTTTGACATTATGGTGTAGTGTGTGTAGATGGGGGAGAGAAATATATTTTCACTTTGACATTATGGTGTAGTGTGTGTAGATGGGGGAGAGAAAAATATATTTTCACTTTGACATTATGGTGTAGTGTGTGTAGATGGGGGAGAGAAAAATATATTTTCACTTTGTCATTATGGTGTAGTGTGTGTAGATGGGGGAGAGAAAAATATATTTTCACTTTGTCATTATGGTGTAGTGTGTGTAGATGGGGGAGAGAAAAATATATTTTCACTTGTCATTATGGTGTAGTGTGTGTAGATGGGGGAGAGAAAAATATATTTCATCCATCGTGTAGTCAGGCTGCAACACAACATGTGGAATAAGCCAATACTTTCTGAAGGTGCTGTATATGGATGTGTATGGTTTTCATTTACATTTCGTTTTTACCTTTATTTAACTAGGCAAGTCAGTTAAAGAACAAATTCTTATTCACAACGACGGTCTACCAGAGAACAGTGGGTTTAAACTGCCTTGTTCAGGGGCCAGAACGACAGATTTTTACCCTGTCAGCTCAGGGGATTCTATACAGTCTAACCACTAGGCTACCTGTCGCCTCTACACTCTAACCACTAGGCTACCCTGTCGCCTCTACACTCTAACCACTAGGCTACCCTGTCGCCTCTACACTCTAACCACTAGGCTACACTGTCGCCCCAAAGTGATGTGTATAGTGATGTGTATAGTGATGTGTATAGTGATTGTGTATAGTGATGTGTATAGTGTATAGTGATGTGTATAGTGATGTGTATAGTGTATAGTGATGTGTATAGTGATGTGTATAGTGATGTGTATAGTGTATAGTGATGTGTATAGTGATGTGTATAGTGTATAGTGAATGTGTATAGTGATGTGTATAGTGTATAGTGATGTGTACAGTGTATAGTGATGTGTATAGTGTATAGTGATGTGTATAGTGTATAGTGGTGTGTATAGTGATGTGTACAGTGTATAGTCATGTGTATAGTGTATAGTGATGTGTATAGTGATGTGTATAGTGTATAGTGGTGTGTATAGTGATGTGTATAGTGATGTGTATAGTGTATAGTGATGTGTATAGTGATGTGTATATGTAACAGGGTTATATTGGTGATTCCCCTTGCCACTTTATTGTTAAGCCAATGGGTTTTTGGTTTGAGTTTGTCTTGCCTTCACCTGCTCAACATGGCATCTTATTGGCTGGTTTGCGTAGCTTGCTTACGAGGGGGGATGTTCCAGTTAGAATCGTCCCAGTGAACAAGCACCAAACCAGCGGTAAGTTGTTGGTTGCAAAGCACTGTACATCAAAAGTGATTTTTATACTCTCAAGTGATGATTTAAATGTACAATTTATATCAAATTGTTTGTAAATGTTATTCGAACATCACACATAAGATGCAGTGGTTTTTGGAGAATATTTGTTGTGCATTTTGTTGTAGAGAATTCCCGCCAGTACTAGCTAGCAATTTACAGTGTCTGGTGGGGGGGGTTTCATATATTTTGTACAGTGCGTGAGTGCAGAGTTGGATGGTGAGACGTGCATTGCATGACGTGCAATTTTGTGTCGTTCTTATCAGAATAAAGCTACATGACTGGTGCTACATGTTGGAGTTCCGTGTCGATGACTGATTGTACACAACGCCAGACGAGTACTGTTACATATAGTGATGTGTAGTGTATAGTGATGTGTATAGTGATGTGTATAGTGATGTGTATAGTGATGTGTGTAGTGTATAGTGATGTGTGTAGTGTATAGTGATGTGTATAGTGATGTGTATAGTGATGTGCATAGTGATGTGTATAGTGATGTGTATAGTGATGTGCATAGTGATGTGCATAGTGATGTGTATAGTGATGTGCATAGTGATGTGCATAGTGATGTGTATAGTGTAGTGTATAGTGATGTGCATAGTGATGTGCATAGTGATGTGTATAGTGATGTGTATAGTGATGTGCATAGTGATGTGCATAGTGATGTGCATAGTGATGTGTATAGTGCATAGTGATGTGTATAGTGATGTGTATAGTGATGTGTATAGTGTATAGTGATGTGTATAGTGATGTGTGTGGTGATGTGTATAGTGATGTGTATAGTGTCTAGTGATGTGTATAGTGATGTGTATAGTGATGTGTATAGTGCATAGTGAAGTGTATAGTGAAGTGTATAGTGAAGTGTATAGTGAAGTGTATAGTGATGTGCATAGTGATGTGCATAGTGATGTGTATAGTGTATAGTGATGTGCATAGTGATGTGCATAGTGATGTGTATAGTGATGTGTATAGTGATGTGCATAGTGATGTGCATAGTGATGTGTATAGTGTATAGTGATGTGCATAGTGATGTGTATAGTGATGTGTATAGTGATGTGTATAGTGTATAGTGATGTGCATAGTGATGTGTATAGTGATGTGTATAGTGATGTGCATAGTGATGTGTATAGTGTATAGTGATGTGTATAGTGTATAGTGATGTGTATAGTGATGTGCATAGTGTATAGTGATGTGTATAGTGATGTGCATAGTGTATAGTGATGTGTATAGTGATGTGTATAGTGATATGCATAGTGATGTGCATAGTGATGTGTATAGTGATGTGCATAGTAATGTGCATAGTGATGTGCATAGTGATGTGTATAGTGATGTGTATAGTGATGTGTATAGTGATGTGTATAGTGATGTGTATAGTGATGTGCATAGTGATGTGTATAGTGATGTGTATAGTGATGTGTATAGTTGGTATAGTGATGTGTATAGTGTATAGTGATGTGTATAGTGATGTGTATAGTGATGTGCATAGTGATGTGTATAGTGTATAGTGATGTGTATAGTGATGTGCATAGTGATGTGTATAGTGATGTGTATAGTGTATAGTGATGTGCATATTGATGTGTATAGTGATGTGTATAGTGATGTGTATAGTGATGTGTATAGTGATGTGTATAGTGACGTACATAGTGATGTGTATAGTGTATCGTGATGTGTATAGTGATGTGTATAGTGATGTGTATAGTGTATAGTGATGTGTATAGTGATGTGTATAGTGATGTGTATAGTGAGGTGTATAGTGTATAGTGATGTGCATAGTGATGTGTATAGTGTATAGTGATGTGTATAGTGATGCGTATAGTGATGCGTATAGTGTATAGTGATGTGTATAGTGTACAGTGATGTGTATAGTGATGTGCATAGTGATGTGTATAGTGTATAGTGATGTGTATAGTGATGTGTATAGTGATGTGTATAGTGAGGTGTATAGTGAGGTGTATAGTGAGGTGTATAGAGGTGTATAGTGATGTGTATAGAGGTGTATAGTGATGTGTATAGTGATGTGTATAGTGATGTGTATAGTGCTGTGTATAGTGATGTGCATAGTGATGTGTATAGTGATGTGTATAGTGATGTGTATAGTGATGTGTATAGTGATGTGTATAGTGTATAGTGATGTGTATAGTGATGTGTATAGTGAGGTGTATAGTGATGTGTACAGTGATGTGTATAGTGATGTGTATAGTGATGTGTATAGTGATGTGTATAGTGTATAGTGATGTGCATAGTGATGTGACAGTGATGTGTATAGTGATGTGTATAGTGATGTGTATTGTGTATAGTGATGTGCATAGTGATGTGTACAGTGATGTGTATAGTGATGTGTATAGTGATGTGTATAGTGATGTGTATAGTGATGTGTATAGTGATGTGTATAGTGTATAGTGATGTGTACAGTGATGTGTGTAGTGATGTGTATAGTGATGTGTATAGTGATGTGTATAGTGATGTGTATAGTGATGCGTATAGTGATGCGTATAGTGATGTGTATAGTGATGTGTATAGTGTATAGTGGTGTGTATAGTGTATAGTGATGTGTATAGTGTACAGTGATGTGTATAGTGATGTGCATAGTGATGTGTATAGTGATGTGTATAGTGATGTGTATAGTGATGTGTATAGTGATGTGTGTAGTGATGTGTATAGTGATGTGTATAGTGATGTGTATAGTGATGTGTATAGTGTATAGTGATGTGTACAGAGATGTGTACAGTGTATAGTGATGTGTATAATGATGTGTACAGTGATGTGTATAGTGATGTGTACAGTGATGTGTACAGTGATGTGTACAGTAATGTGTATAGTGATGTGTATAGCGATGTGTACAGTGTATAGTGATGTGTATAGTGATGTGTATAGTGATGTGTATAGTGATGCGTATAGTGATGCGTATAGTGATGCGTATAGTGATGCGTATAGTGATGTGTATAGTGTATAGTGATGTGTATAGTGTATAGTGATGTGTATAGTGTACAGTGATGTGTATAGTGATGTGCATAGTGATGTGTATAGTGTATAGTGATGTGTATAGTGATGTGTATAGTGATGTGTATAGTGCTGTGCATAGTGATGTGTATAGTGATGTGTATAGTGATGTGTATAGTGATGTGTATAGTGATGTGTATAGTGATGTGTATAGTGATGTGTATAGTGTATAGTGATGTGTACAGTGATGTGTACAGTGATGTGTACAGTGATGTGTATAGTGATGTGTATAGCGATGTGTATAGTGTATAGTGATGTGTATAGTGATGTGTATAGTGATGTGTATAGTGATGCGTATAGTGATGCGTATAGTGATGCGTATAGTGATGTGTATAGTGATGTGTATAGTGTATAGTGATGTGTATAGTGTATAGTGATGTGTATAGTGTACAGTGATGTGTATAGTGATGTGCATAGTGATGTGTATAGTGTATAGTGATGTGTATAGTGATGTGTATAGTGATGTGTATAGTGAGGTGTATAGTGATGTGTATAGTGATGTGTATAGTGAGGTGTATAGTGAGGTGTATAGTGTATAGTGATGTGTATAGTGATGTGCATAGTGATGTGTATAGTGTATAGTGATGTGTATAGTGATGCGTATAGTGATGCGTATAGTGTATAGTGATGTGTATAGTGTACAGTGATGTGTATAGTGATGTGCATAGTGATGTGTATAGTGTATAGTGATGTGTATAGTGATGTGTATGGTGATGTGTATAGTGATGTGTATAGTGATGTGTATAGTGAGGTGTATAGAGTATAGTGATGTGTATAGTGATGTGTACAGCGATGTGTACAGTGTATAGTGATGTGTATAATGATGTGTACAGTGATGTGTATAGTGATGTGTACAGTAATGTGTATAGTGATGTGTATAGCGATGTGTACAGTGTATAGTGATGTGTATAGTGATGTGTATAGTGATGTGTATAGTGATGTGTATAGTGATGTGTACAGTGATGTGTATAGTGTATAGTGATGTGCTCAGCATGTCCAAATAAAGGTTAACAAAGGTTATGCAGATGGTCAGTTGATAGTGTTATGCAGATGGTCAGTTGATTGATCGTGTCAGTTGATAGTGTTATGCAGATGGTCAGTTGATTGATCGTGTCAGTTGATAGTGTTATGCAGATGGTCAGTTGATAGTGTTATGCAGATTGTCAGTTGATTGATCGTGTCAGTTGATAGCATTATGCAGATGGTCAGTTGATAGTGTTATGCAGATGGTCAGTTGATTGATCGTGTCATTTGATAGCATTATGCAGATGGTCAGTTTATAGTGTTATGCAGATTGTCAGTTGATTGATCGTGTCAGTTGATAGCATTATGCAGATGGTCAGTTGATAGCATTATGCAGATGGTCAGTTGATAGTGTTATGCAGATGGTCAGTTGATTGATCGTGTCATTTGATTGCATTATGCAGATGGTCAGTTGATAGTGTTATGCAGATTGTCAGTTGATTGATCGTGTCAGTTGATAGCATTATGCAGATGGTCAGTTGATAGTGTTATGCAGATGGTCAGTTGATTGATCGTGTCAGTTGATAGCATTATGCAGATGGTCAGTTGATAGCATTATGCAGATGGTCAGTTGATAGTGTTATGCAGATGGTCAGTTGATAGTGTTATGCAGATGGTCAGTTGATTGATCGTCAGTTGATCAGTTGATTGATCGTGTCAGTTGATAGCATTATGCAGATGGTCAGTTGATAGCATTATGCAGATGGTCAGTTGATAGTGTTATGCAGATGGTCAGTTGATTGATTGTGTCAGTTGATAGTGTTATGCAGATGGTCAGTTGATAGCATTATGCAGATGGTCAGTTGATAGCGTCATGCAGATGGTCAGTTGATTGATCGCGTCAGTTGATAGCATTATGCAGATGGTCCGTTGATTGATCGTGTCAGTTGACAGCGTTATGCAGATATGTTATGCATGACGTGTAATTTTGTGTCGTTCTTATCAGAATAAAGCTACATGACTGGTGCTACATGTTGGAGTTCCGTGTCGATGACTGATTGTACACAACGCCAGACGAGTACTGTTACATATAGTGATGTGTAGTGTATAGTGATGTGTATAGTGATGTGTATAGTGATGTGTATAGTGATGTGTGTAGTGTATAGTGATGTGTGTAGTGTATAGTGATGTGTATAGTGATGTGTATAGTGATGTGCATAGTGATGTGTATAGTGATGTGTATAGTGATGTGCATAGTGATGTGCATAGTGATGTGTATAGTGATGTGCATAGTGATGTGCATAGTGATGTGTATAGTGTAGTGTATAGTGATGTGCATAGTGATGTGCATAGTGATGTGTATAGTGATGTGTATAGTGATGTGCATAGTGATGTGCATAGTGATGTGCATAGTGATGTGTATAGTGCATAGTGATGTGTATAGTGATGTGTATAGTGATGTGTATAGTGTATAGTGATGTGTATAGTGATGTGTGTGGTGATGTGTATAGTGATGTGTATAGTGTCTAGTGATGTGTATAGTGATGTGTATAGTGATGTGTATAGTGCATAGTGAAGTGTATAGTGAAGTGTATAGTGAAGTGTATAGTGAAGTGTATAGTGATGTGCATAGTGATGTGCATAGTGATGTGTATAGTGTATAGTGATGTGCATAGTGATGTGCATAGTGATGTGTATAGTGATGTGTATAGTGATGTGCATAGTGATGTGCATAGTGATGTGTATAGTGTATAGTGATGTGCATAGTGATGTGTATAGTGATGTGTATAGTGATGTGTATAGTGTATAGTGATGTGCATAGTGATGTGTATAGTGATGTGTATAGTGATGTGCATAGTGATGTGTATAGTGTATAGTGATGTGTATAGTGTATAGTGATGTGTATAGTGATGTGCATAGTGTATAGTGATGTGTATAGTGATGTGCATAGTGTATAGTGATGTGTATAGTGATGTGTATAGTGATATGCATAGTGATGTGCATAGTGATGTGTATAGTGATGTGCATAGTAATGTGCATAGTGATGTGCATAGTGATGTGTATAGTGATGTGTATAGTGATGTGTATAGTGATGTGTATAGTGATGTGTATAGTGATGTGCATAGTGATGTGTATAGTGATGTGTATAGTGATGTGTATAGTTGTGTATAGTGATGTGTATAGTGTATAGTGATGTGTATAGTGATGTGTATAGTGATGTGCATAGTGATGTGTATAGTGTATAGTGATGTGTATAGTGATGTGCATAGTGATGTGTATAGTGATGTGTATAGTGTATAGTGATGTGCATATTGATGTGTATAGTGATGTGTATAGTGATGTGTATAGTGATGTGTATAGTGATGTGTATAGTGATGTGTATAGTGACGTACATAGTGATGTGTATAGTGTATCGTGATGTGTATAGTGATGTGTATAGTGATGTGTATAGTGTATAGTGATGTGTATAGTGATGTGTATAGTGATGTGTATAGTGAGGTGTATAGTGTATAGTGATGTGCATAGTGATGTGTATAGTGTATAGTGATGTGTATAGTGATGCGTATAGTGATGCGTATAGTGTATAGTGATGTGTATAGTGTACAGTGATGTGTATAGTGATGTGCATAGTGATGTGTATAGTGTATAGTGATGTGTATAGTGATGTGTATAGTGATGTGTATAGTGAGGTGTATAGTGAGGTGTATAGTGAGGTGTATAGAGGTGTATAGTGATGTGTATAGAGGTGTATAGTGATGTGTATAGTGATGTGTATAGTGATGTGTATAGTGCTGTGTATAGTGATGTGCATAGTGATGTGTATAGTGATGTGTATAGTGATGTGTATAGTGATGTGTATAGTGATGTGTATAGTGTATAGTGATGTGTATAGTGATGTGTATAGTGAGGTGTATAGTGATGTGTACAGTGATGTGTATAGTGATGTGTATAGTGATGTGTATAGTGATGTGTATAGTGTATAGTGATGTGCATAGTGATGTGACAGTGATGTGTATAGTGATGTGTATAGTGATGTGTATTGTGTATAGTGATGTGCATAGTGATGTGTACAGTGATGTGTATAGTGATGTGTATAGTGATGTGTATAGTGATGTGTATAGTGATGTGTATAGTGATGTGTATAGTGTATAGTGATGTGTACAGTGATGTGTGTAGTGATGTGTATAGTGATGTGTATAGTGATGTGTATAGTGATGTGTATAGTGATGCGTATAGTGATGCGTATAGTGATGTGTATAGTGATGTGTATAGTGTATAGTGGTGTGTATAGTGTATAGTGATGTGTATAGTGTACAGTGATGTGTATAGTGATGTGCATAGTGATGTGTATAGTGATGTGTATAGTGATGTGTATAGTGATGTGTATAGTGATGTGTGTAGTGATGTGTATAGTGATGTGTATAGTGATGTGTATAGTGATGTGTATAGTGTATAGTGATGTGTACAGAGATGTGTACAGTGTATAGTGATGTGTATAATGATGTGTACAGTGATGTGTATAGTGATGTGTACAGTGATGTGTACAGTGATGTGTACAGTAATGTGTATAGTGATGTGTATAGCGATGTGTACAGTGTATAGTGATGTGTATAGTGATGTGTATAGTGATGTGTATAGTGATGTGTATAGTGATGCGTATAGTGATGCGTATAGTGATGTGTATAGTGTATAGTGATGTGTATAGTGTATAGTGATGTGTATAGTGTACAGTGATGTGTATAGTGATGTGCATAGTGATGTGTATAGTGTATAGTGATGTGTATAGTGATGTGTATAGTGATGTGTATAGTGCTGTGCATAGTGATGTGTATAGTGATGTGTATAGTGATGTGTATAGTGATGTGTATAGTGATGTGTATAGTGATGTGTATAGTGTATAGTGATGTGTACAGTGATGTGTACAGTGATGTGTACAGTGATGTGTATAGTGATGTGTATAGCGATGTGTATAGTGTATAGTGATGTGTATAGTGATGTGTATAGTGATGTGTATAGTGATGCGTATAGTGATGCGTATAGTGATGCGTATAGTGATGTGTATAGTGATGTGTATAGTGTATAGTGATGTGTATAGTGTATAGTGATGTGTATAGTGTACAGTGATGTGTATAGTGATGTGCATAGTGATGTGTATAGTGTATAGTGATGTGTATAGTGATGTGTATAGTGATGTGTATAGTGAGGTGTATAGTGATGTGTATAGTGATGTGTATAGTGAGGTGTATAGTGAGGTGTATAGTGTATAGTGATGTGCATAGTGATGTGTATAGTGTATAGTGATGTGTATAGTGATGCGTATAGTGATGCGTATAGTGTATAGTGATGTGTATAGTGTACAGTGATGTGTATAGTGATGTGCATAGTGATGTGTATAGTGTATAGTGATGTGTATAGTGATGTGTATGGTGATGTGTATAGTGATGTGTATAGTGATGTGTATAGTGAGGTGTATAGAGTATAGTGATGTGTATAGTGATGTGTACAGCGATGTGTACAGTGTATAGTGATGTGTATAATGATGTGTACAGTGATGTGTATAGTGATGTGTACAGTAATGTGTATAGTGATGTGTATAGCGATGTGTACAGTGTATAGTGATGTGTATAGTGATGTGTATAGTGATGTGTATAGTGATGTGTATAGTGATGTGTACAGTGATGTGTATAGTGTATAGTGATGTGCTCAGCATGTCCAAATAAAGGTTAACAAAGGTTATGCAGATGGTCAGTTGATAGTGTTATGCAGATGGTCAGTTGATTGATCGTGTCAGTTGATAGTGTTATGCAGATGGTCAGTTGATAGTGTTATGCAGATTGTCAGTTGATTGATCGTGTCAGTTGATAGCATTATGCAGATGGTCAGTTGATAGTGTTATGCAGATGGTCAGTTGATTGATCGTGTCATTTGATAGCATTATGCAGATGGTCAGTTTATAGTGTTATGCAGATTGTCAGTTGATTGATCGTGTCAGTTGATAGCATTATGCAGATGGTCAGTTGATAGCATTATGCAGATGGTCAGTTGATAGTGTTATGCAGATGGTCAGTTGATTGATCGTGTCATTTGATTGCATTATGCAGATGGTCAGTTGATAGTGTTATGCAGATTGTCAGTTGATTGATCGTGTCAGTTGATAGCATTATGCAGATGGTCAGTTGATAGTGTTATGCAGATGGTCAGTTGATTGATCGTGTCAGTTGATAGCATTATGCAGATGGTCAGTTGATAGCATTATGCAGATGGTCAGTTGATAGTGTTATGCAGATGGTCAGTTGATAGTGTTATGCAGATGGTCAGTTGATTGATCGTCAGTTGATCAGTTGATTGATCGTGTCAGTTGATAGCATTATGCAGATGGTCAGTTGATAGCATTATGCAGATGGTCAGTTGATAGTGTTATGCAGATGGTCAGTTGATTGATTGTGTCAGTTGATAGTGTTATGCAGATGGTCAGTTGATAGCATTATGCAGATGGTCAGTTGATAGCGTCATGCAGATGGTCAGTTGATTGATCGCGTCAGTTGATAGCATTATGCAGATGGTCCGTTGATTGATCGTGTCAGTTGATAGCATTATGCAGATGGTCAGTTGATAGCATTATGCAGATGGTCAGTTGATAGTGTTATGCAGATGGTCAGTTGATAGTGTTATGCAGATGGTCAGTTGATAGTGTTATGCAGATGGTCAGTTGATTGATCGTGTCAGTTGATAGCATTATGCAGATGGTCAGTTGATAGCATTATGCAGATGGTCAGTTGATAGTGTTATGCAGATGGTCAGTTGATTGATCGTGTCATTTGATTGCATTATGCAGATGGTCAGTTGATAGTGTTATGCAGATTGTCAGTTGATTGATCGTGTCAGTTGATAGCATTATGCAGATGGTCAGTTGATAGTGTTATGCAGATGGTCAGTTGATTGATCGTGTCAGTTGATAGCATTATGCAGATGGTCAGTTGATAGCATTATGCAGATGGTCAGTTGATAGTGTTATGCAGATGGTCAGTTGATAGTGTTATGCAGATGGTCAGTTGATTGATCGTCAGTTGATCAGTTGATTGATCGTGTCAGTTGATAGCATTATGCAGATGGTCAGTTGATAGCATTATGCAGATGGTCAGTTGATAGTGTTATGCAGATGGTCAGTTGATTGATTGTGTCAGTTGATAGTGTTATGCAGATGGTCAGTTGATAGCATTATGCAGATGGTCAGTTGATAGCGTCATGCAGATGGTCAGTTGATTGATCGCGTCAGTTGATAGCATTATGTAGATGGTCCGTTGATTGATCGTGTCAGTTGACAGCGTTATGCAGATGGTCAGTTGATAGCGTTATGCAGATGGTCAGTTGATTGATCGTGTCAGTTGATAGCATTATGCAGATGGTCAGTTGATAGTGTTATGCAGATGGTCAGTTGATTGATCGTGTCAGTTGATAGCATTATGCAGATGGTCAGTTGATAGCATTATGCAGATGGTCAGTTGATAGTGTTATGCAGATGGTCAGTTGATTGATCGTGTCATTTGATTGCATTATGCAGATGGTCAGTTGATAGTGTTATGCAGATTGTCAGTTGATTGATCGTGTCAGTTGATAGCATTATGCAGATGGTCAGTTGATAGTGTTATGCAGATGGTCAGTTGATTGATCGTGTCAGTTGATAGCATTATGCAGATGGTCAGTTGATAGCATTATGCAGATGGTCAGTTGATAGTGTTATGCAGATGGTCAGTTGATTGATCGTCAGTTGATCAGTTGATTGATCGTGTCAGTTGATAGCATTATGCAGATGGTCAGTTGATAGCATTATGCAGATGGTCAGTTGATAGTGTTATGCAGATGGTCAGTTGATTGATTGTGTCAGTTGATAGTGTTATGCAGATGGTCAGTGATAGCATTATGCAGATGGTCAGTTGATTGATAGCGTCAGTTGATAGCATTATGCAGATGGTCCGTTGATTGATCGTGTCAGTTGACAGCGTTATGCAGATGGTCAGTTGATAGCGTTATGCAGATGGTCAGTTGATTGATCGCGTCAGTTGATAGTGTTATGCAGATGGTCAGTTGATAGCGTTATGCAGATGGTCAGTTGATAGTATTATGCAGATGGTCAGATGAGTGATTACTTTCAACTTTTTACTACAGTTTAGTAGTTCCACCCCTCCAAAACTCCACCCTAGGCTTGGGCGGTATACTGTATACCAAGAATACTTGGAAAAAAGCCTCAGGATGTTTTTTTCAGTGGTCTATATAGTTGTGAATATTTGTATCTACTTTTTAAGTAAATGCCTGCAGTCAACTTGTGCAATACGTTAGAAGATAAGTTTACAGTAATCCCCAGTCACATGTCATTTGTTTACAAGCACACAGTGACCAGAGAGCCTTGTGAGTCACTCGTGTAGCATGCACCAGATGATCAAATTGTAGTATAGAATTCACAACTAAATGTTTGCCAGCTAGATATCTTATAACTATAACTGTCTAACGGGTGATAGATTCTCTGCAGTTAGCTACCTAGCTAAGTGGTTAGCTTCTTCCAAAATCAAGCATTTGCTTGGTTACAGCAGAGAATCTCCTCCTGGATCACGAGCCTTGCTGGCTAATATTTGTTTTTTTCGTACATCAAACCGTGATTAGCATATTTTGTTTAGTTACTTGTATATAGTTTAGGTCAGAAACTGTACAAAAACGTTCGCAATGCGCTTGTTAGCATTTAGTATTCTCTATGCAATTTTACATGTACTTGTTAGCATTGCTAACCTTCGGGCGTGTCCAGAGATCAGTAAAACAAACAGGGACAGGATTTGGGTCAGGGAAACTCCAGATGCAGGATTGAGTAAGATGTATTCATGCCCAAAGAGCATTTAACATCATACAACATCTGTATGATTTAAAGCTGGTTCTATATTTGGGTAAAACAAAATGCATGGTATTGTCAAATGCCAGGCATGTTACTAATCATGTCATTGCTACATTGGCTAGACATACTATAGAGCAAGTTAAAAAGTACAAATATTTGGGTGTGTGGGTTGATGACAAGCTGAGTTTCACTGTGCATGTAGAGAGCTTGATGAGGAAGCTCAAACTGAGAATAGGTTTTTATTACCGGCATAAGGCTTGTTTTTCTCTGGAGGCCAGGAAGGAGCTGGTACGATGTACATTACTGTCGGTTTTAGATTGTAGTGATGTTATATATATGCAGGCACTACCCTGAGAGCACTTGATTCAGTATATCACGTAGCCCTCAGGTTCATTACAAATCAGAAACGTCTAACACATCATTGTCATCTCTACAGCGCTGTTGGCTGGTCGTCATTGACCTTGCGTAGGCTTAAACACTCGGCCTACACACTGAGCTGCTGCTGTGTGTGTGTGTGTCTAGTTACCTTGGGCAGGCGTAGACACTTGGACGACACCTCATACTCTATGTATGCCTCCTCCTGTCCCGTCCTTCCTCTTCCGCCCTCTGTATAACACAGCTCCTGGGCCCTCTGCAGCGACGCATCCAGCTCTGACATCCCATAAACGCACAGCGCCGAGCGATCCGTCGCCGTGGGCGTCGACGCCTGCCCCGCCGCCATGGCAACGAACAGCGCAGGTCGCCCCTGGTGTTTGGCGAGGGTAGCCCCCTGGGCGAGGTTATAACCCCCGGAACATTCTAACGGAACCTCCACGTAGGAGTAGAAGCTCCGGTCTCCGGCGCAGAGACGAGAAACGTAGGTCCGGTACTCCTTCCGGTTCCACATATCCCTCCGCGAGAACAGGAAGTAAACATGGTCGCCATGATGATGCGCGGAGATGAAGTAGTTGTTGTACTCAGAGTAGCTCCCGACAACCAGCTTCCCTAGTTCCTCGTCTTGAGAGAAGGCCTGGCGGGCGGGGGAGGAGCTGGGGGCCAAACGGCGAGTTGTGATTGGTGGGATGTCGCTGGGGCCTTTACTGGTGTAGCCACGCCCCACCAGCATAAGCCCCACACCCGTTTGGTTCAAGACCACACCCACGGTGGAGACGCGGGGGTCGTTGGCGGCGACGTACTGCGTGTCCACCGGGTTGGAGGATTGGTACAGTACCTCGGACACATTATCCAGACTCCTCTTCTCACAGATACCCTGGAACAGGGTTCCACACACGATCAGACGCCTCGCCCCGACCTCTGACCCAGCTGAAGCCAGACCCTCCTCTAGCAGAAGGATCTTATTAGCGTTGGGGGTCAGGTGTGCGGTACTGCAGTCCTTGGGGACGATGGGGGGCAAGCACTCGGCACTGTCCAGTTTGGGGCCAGTCTGACTGGAGGAGAGCACCTAGGATAAGTTTAAGGTAACATTAGAGAATAGAAGACTATAAAATACTGTGTTCCAAATGGCTCCTATTCCCTTTAAAGTGCACTACTTTTGACCAGGGCACATAGGGAACGCTATATAGGGGACACTATATAGGGGACACTATATAGGGGACACTATATAGGGGACACTATATAAGGGAGAGGGAACACTATAGGGGATAGGGAACACTATATAGGGAACACTATATAGGGGATAGGGAACACTATATAGGGAACACTATATAGGGGATAGGGAACACTATATATGGAACACTATATAGGGGATAGGGAACACTATATAAGGGAGAGGGAACACTATAGGGGACACTATATAAGGGATAGGGAACACTATATAGGGGACACTATATAGGGGATAGGGAACACTATATAGGGAACACTATAAAGGGGACACTATATAAGGGATAGGGAACACTATTTAGGGAACACTATGTAAGGGATAGGGAACACTATATAGGGGATAGGGAACACTATATAGGGGACACTATGTAGGGGACACTATATAAGGGATAGGGAACACTATATAGGGGACATATGAGTGATAGGGAACACTATATAGGGGATAGGGAACAATATATAGGGGACACTATATAGGGGATAGGGCACACTATATAGGGGACACTATGTAGGGGACACTATATAAGGGATAGGGAACACTATATAGGGAACACTATGTAAGGGATAGGGAACACTATATAGGGGATAGGGAACACTATATAGGGGATAGGGAACACTATATAGGGGACACTATGTAGGGGACACTATATAAGGGATAGGGAACACTATATAGGGGATAGGGAACACTATGTAAGGGATAGGGAACACTATATAGGGGACAGGGAACACTATAGGGGATAGGGAACACTATATAGGGGATAGGGAACAATATATAGGGGACACTATATAGGGGATAGGGCACACTATATAGGGGATAGGGCACACTATATAGGGGATAGGGAACACTATATAGGGGATAGGGCACACTATATAGGGGATAGGGCACACTATATAGGGGATAGGGAACACTATATAGGGGATAGGGAACACTATATAAGGGATAGGGAACACTATATAGGAGAAACTATATAAGGGATAGGGAACACTATATAGGGGAAACTATATAAGGGATAGGGAACACTATATAGGGGAAACTATATAAGGGATAGGGAACACTATATAGGGGACACTATATAAGGGATAGGGAACACTATAGGGGACACCATATAAGGGATAGGGAACACTATATAGGGGACACTATATAAGGGATAGGGAACACTATATAGGGGACACTATATAGGGGACACTATATAAGGGATAGGGAACACTATATAGGGGACACTATATAAGGGATAGGGAACACTATATAGGGGAAACTATATAAGGGATAGGGAACACTATATAGGGGAAACTATATAAGGGATAGGGAACACTATATAGGGGAAACTATATAAGGGATAGGGAACACTATATAGGGGACACTATATAAGGGATAGGGAACACTATATAGGGGACACTATATAAGGGATAGGGGACACTATATAGGGGATAGGGAACACTATGTAGGGGACACTATATAGGGGATACTGTATAGGGGATAGGGAACACTATGTAGGGGACACCATGTAGGGGATAGGGAACACTATATAGGGGACACTATGTAGGGGATAGGGAACACTATATAGGGGACACTATATAAGGGATAGGGAACACTATATAGGGGACACTATATAAGGGATAGGGAACACTATATAGGGGATAGGGAACACTATATAGGGGAAACTATATAAGGGATAGGGGACACTATATAGGGGATAGGGAACACTATGTAGGGGACACTATATAGGGGATACTGTATAGGGGATAGGGAACACTATGTAGGGGACACTATGTAGGGGATAGGGAACACTATGTAGGGCACATAATGTAGGGGATAGGGAACACTATGTAGGGGACACTATGTAGGGGATAGGGAACACTATGTAGGGGATAGGGAACACTATGTAGGGGACACTGTATAGGGGATAGGGAACACTATGTAGGGGACACTATGTAGGGGATAGGGAACACTATGTAGGGGACACTATGTAGGGGATAGGGAACACTATGTAGTGGACACTATGTAGGGGATAGGGAACACTATGTAGGGGACACTATGTAGGGGATAGGGAACACTATGTAGGGGACACTATGTAGGGGATAGGGAACACTATGTAGGGGACACTATGTAGGGGATAGGGAACACTATGTAGGGGACATTGTATAGGGGATAGGGAACACTATGTAGGGGATAGGGGGCAATTTTGGGACATAAAGAAACAGACAACATATATAGTGGGAGCGGTTTCTCGGACAACGATTAAGACTAGTCCTGGTCTAAAAAGAAAGCTCAGGGAGAATCTCCATCGAAAAGGCATTTTGTTCCAGAACTCAGCTAATCTGTGTCTGGGAATCCGCCCAATAGAGAGCTATGGACAAGTGATTTACAAACATTATTACCTGGAGGTCAGGGGACAGGTGGTAGAGATGGTTGACCGCTCCCACGTACAGATGACCAGACCTGGAGTCCTGGAGGAGGTGGCTGAGGGGAGATCCATCCAGGGAGAGGTGAGGGAAGGCCTGCCCAGCGTGAGAAGCCTTCTCTGGGTTAGGGTCCGGCTGGAGCTGGGTCAGGGCCTGGGGCTGTGGGGGCAGCAACAGTACCATACACCACCACCAGGTGGCAAGGGGGAACAGAGGGGGAGAAGCAGCTGGCATGGCACCAATTACCTGCTGGAGAAGAGAGGAGGAGAGGAAGAAGAAGGAAAGGAAGAAGGAGAGGAAGAGAAAGGAGAGGAAGAGGAAGAGAAAGGAGGAGGAGAGGAAGAGAAAGGAGGAGGAGAGGAAGAAGGAGGAGGAGAGGAAGGAGGAGGAGGAGAGGAAGGAGGAGGAGGAGAGGAAGAAGGAGAGGAAGGAGGAGGAGGAGAGGAAGGAGGAGGAGGAGAGGAAGGAGGAGGAGGAGAGGAAGGAGGAGGAGGAGAGGAAGGAGGAGGAGGAGAGGAAGGAGGAGGAGGAGAGGAAGAAGGAGGAGGAGAGGAAGAAGGAGGAGGAGAGGAAGAAGGAGGAGGAGAGGAAGAAGGAGGAGGAGAGGAAGAAGGAGGAGGAGAGGAAGGAGGAGGAGGAGAGGAAGGAGGAGGAAGAGTGGAAGGAGGAGGAGAGGAAGAAGGAGGAGGAGAGGAAGGAGGAGGAGGAGAGGAAGGAGGAGGAGGAGAGGAAGAAGGAGAGGAAGGAGGAGGAGGAGAGGAAGAAGGAGGAGGAGAGGAAGAAGGAGGAGGAGGGGAAGAAGAAGGAGGAGAGGAAGAAGGAGGAGGAGAGGAAGAAGGAGGAAGAGAGGAAGAAGGAGGAAGAGTGGAAGAAGGAGGAAGAGGAAGAAGGAGGGGGAGGAAGAAGGAGGGGGAGGAGGAGGAGGAAAGGAAGAAGGAGGAAGAGGAAGAAGGAGGAAGAGGAAGAAGGAGGAAGAGGAAGAAGGAGGGGGAGGAGGAGGAGGAAAGGAAGAAGGAAGGAGGAGAGGAAGAAGGAGGAGAGGAAGGAGATGACAAACAACAGTAAGAGGAGATTCACCTCAGACTCTTACCTACTATATCCTAACTAGGTTTTAGCCCAACTCTGTTCCTGGAGAGAGAGCTTCCTGTAGGTTTTAACTCCAACCCTGTTCCTGGAGAGAGACCCTCCTGTAGGTTTTAACTCCAACCCTGTTCCTGGAGAGAGACCCTCCTGTAGGTTTTAACTCCAACCCTGTTCCTGGAGAGAGACCCTCCTGTAGGTTTTAACTCCAACCCTGTTCCTGGAGAGAGACCCTCCTGTAGGTTTTAACTCCAACCCTGTTCCTGGAGAGAGACCCTCCTGTAGGTTTCAACTCCAAACCATTTTGAATTCAGGCTGTAACAAGTCAAGGGGTATGAATAATTTCTGAAGGCACTTCATCTGAAAAAAAAACTTTAAAAACGTATTCAAAGCTCTTCCACCTTCACATACACGACAGCAACAGAAGACCCTATAGTGACAGGTGGGGCTGAGGCAGCAACAGAAGACCCTATAGTGACAGGTGGGGCTGAGGCAGCAACAGAAGACCCTATAGTGACAGGTGGGGCTAAGGCAGCAACAGAAGACCCTATAGTGACAGGTGGGGCTGAGGCAGCAGCACAGACCCTATAGTGACAGGTGGGACTGAGGCAGCAGCAGAAAACCCTATAGTGACAGGTGGGACTGAGGCAGCAGCACAAGACCCTATAGTGACAGGTGGGGCTGAGGCAGCAACAGAAGACCCTATAGTGACAGGTGGGGCTGAGGCAGCAGCAGAAGACCCTATAGTGACAGGTGGGGCTGAGGCAGCAGCACAGACCCTATAGTGACAGGTGGGGCTGAGGCAGCAACAGAAGACCCTATAGTGACAGGTGGGGCTAAGGCAGCAACAGAAGACCCTATAGTGACAGGTGGGGCTGAGGCAGCAACAGAAGACCCTATAGTGACAGGTGGGGCTGAGGCAGCAACAGAAGACCCTATAGTGACAGGTGGGGCTGAGGCAGCAACAGAAGACCCTATAGTGACAGGTGGGGCTGAGGAAGCAGCACAGACCCTATAGTGACAGGTGGAACTGAGGCAGCAACAGAAGACCCTATAGTGACAGATTGGGCTGAGGCTCAACAAAGGCCTTGTGTTCGTGAGAGAAAACAAGATCATGTTGTTTCGTCTTCCCACACGTGATCGGGATGTTTTGATGCTGGTCCCAGAGAGCAACACACACCTGATAAAACACTTCAGAGCGCGTGTGTGTGTGTGTGTGTGTGTGTGCGCGTCAACACGTGCAGCCCCTTGATACGAAACTTCTTGTTTTAGTCATGAAAGTAAACAGAAAGTGAAGTCTGCCAACAGTGACTCTGAAGATATAGATAAACACTAGAACAGAGGTACCATGAGAAGGACCAGGAGAAGGAGTAGGACTAGGACCAGGACCAGGAGAAGGACCAGGCCCAGGAGAAGGAGTAGGACCAGGAGTAGGAGAAGGACCAGGAGTAGGACCAGGAGTAGGACCAGGAATAGGACCAGGAGAAGCACGAGAGGGACCAGACCACAGACCGGGACAACACATCTGGGACCAGACCACAGACCGGGACAACACATCTGGGACCAGACTACAGACCGGGACAACACATCTGGGACCAGACTACAGGACAACACATCTGGGACCAGACTACAGAACAACACATCTGGGACCAGACTACAGAACAACACATCTGGGACCAGACCACAGAACGGGACAACACATCTGGGACCAGACTACAGAACAACACATCTGGGACCAGACTACAGAACAACACATCTGGGACCAGACTACAGAACAACACATCTGGGACCAGACCACAGGACAACACATCTGGGACCAGACCACAGGACAACACATCTGGGACCAGACCACAGAACGGAACACCACATCTGGGACCAGACCACAGAACGGAACACCACATCTGGGACAACACATCTGGGACCAGACTACAGGACAACACATCTGGGACCAGACCACAGAACAACACATCTGGGACCAGACCACAGGACAACACATCTGGGACCAGACCACAGAACGGAACACCACATCTGGGACCAGACCACAGAATGGAACACCACATCTGGGACAACACATCTGGGACCAGAGTACAGAACAACACATCTGGGACCAGACCACAGAACACATCTGGGACCAGACTACAGAACAACACATCTGGGACCAGACCACAGAACGGGACAACACATCTGGGACCAGACTACAGAACGGAACAACACATCTGGGACCAGACTACAGAACAGAACAACACATCTGGGACCAGACTACAGAACAGAACAACACATCTGGGACCAGACTACAGAACAACACATCTGGGACCAGACTACAGAACAACACATCTGGGACCAGACTACAGAACACCACATCTGGGACCAGACTACAGAACACCACATCTGGGACCAGACCACAGAACACCACATCTGGGACCAGACTACAGGACAACACATCTGGGACCAGACCACAGGACAACACATCTGGGACCAGACCACAGAACGGAACACCACATCTGGGACCAGACCACAGAACGGAACACCACATCTGGGACCAGAACACAGAACGGAACACCACATCTGGGACAACACATCTGGGACCAGACTACAGAACAACACATCTGGGACAACACATCTGGGACCAGACTACAGAACAACACATCTGGGACCAGACTACAGAACAACACATCTGGGACCAGACCACAGAACGGGACAACACATCTGGGACCAGACTACAGAACGGGACAACACATCTGGGACCAGACAACGGGACAACACATCTGGGACCAGACAACGGGACAACACATCTGGGACCAGACCACGGGACAACACATCTGGGACCAGACCACAGGACAACACATCTGGGACCAGACCACAGGACAACACATCTGGGACCAGACCACAGGACAACACATCTGGGACCAGACCACAGGACAACACTTCTGGGACCAGACCACAGGACAACACATCTGGGACCAGACCACAGGACAACACATCTGGGACCAGACCACAGGACAACACATCTGGGACCAGACCACAGGACAACACATCTGGGACCAGACCACAGGACAACACATCTGGGACCAGACCACAGGACAACACATCTGGGACCAGACCACAGGACAACACATCTGGGACCAGACCACAGAACGGAACACCACATCTGGGACCAGACCACAGAACGGAACACCACATCTGGGACAACACATCTGGGACCAGACTACAGGACAACACATCTGGGACCAGACCACAGAACAACACATCTGGGACCAGACCACAGGACAACACATCTGGGACCAGACCACAGAACGGAACACCACATCTGGGACCAGACCACAGAACGGAACACCACATCTGGGACAACACATCTGGGACCAGACTACAGAACACCACATCTGGGACAACACATCTGGGACCAGAGCACAGAACAACACATCTGGGACCAGACCACAGAACACATCTGGGACCAGACTACAGAACAACACATCTGGGACCAGACCACAGAACGGGACAACACACCTGGGACCAGACCACAGAACGGGACAACACACCTGGGACCAGACCACAGAACGGGACAACACATCTGGGACCAGACCACAGAACGGGACAACACATCTGGGACCAGACCACAGAACGGGACAACACATCTGGGACCAGACCACAGAACGGGACAACACATCTGGGACCAGACTACAGAACAACACATCTGGGACCAGACTACAGAACAACACATCTGGGACCAGATCACAGAACGGGACAACACATCTGGGACCAGACCACAGAACGGGACAACACATCTGGGACCAGACCACAGAACGGGACAACACATCTGGGACCAGACCACAGAACGGGACAACACATCTGGGACCAGACCACAGAACGGGACAACACATCTGGGACCAGACCACAGAACGGGACAACACATCTGGGACCAGACCACAGGACGGGACAACACATCTGGGACCAGACTACAGGACGGGACAACACATCTGGGACCAGACCACAGAACGGAACACCACATCTGGGACCAGACCACAGAACGGGACAACACATCTGGGACCAGACCACAGAACGGGACAACACATCTGGGACCAGACCACAGGACAACACATCTGGGACCAGACCACAGGACAACACATCTGGGACCAGACCACAGGACAACACATCTGGGACCAGACCACAGGACAACACATCTGGGACCAGACCACAGGACAACACATCTGGGACCAGACCACAGGACAACACATCTGGGACCAGACCACAGGACAACACATCTGGGACCAGACCACAGGACAACACATCTGGGACCAGATTACAGGACAACACATCTGGGACCAGACTACAGAACGGGACAACACATCTGGGACCAGACCACAGAACGGGACAACACATCTGGGACCAGACTACAGGACAACATATCTGACCCCAGACTACAGGACAACACATCTGGGACCAGACTACAGGACAACACATCTGGGACCAGACTACAGGACACCACATCTGGGACCAGACTACAGAACAACACATCTGGGACCAGACTACAGGACAACACATCTGGGACCAGACCACAGAACAACACATCTGGGACCAGACCACAGAACGGGACAACACATCTGGGACCAGACTAACTAATACTTCGGACTTGATTCATTTCTCCCTTTGCAGTAAAATTACTAGAACAAACCCACGTGTACTTTTGCTGCATAGAGCTCTCTCCTCCCTCCTACCCCAAAGTCCAGAGGCTTATCGGCACACTGCAAGCTGGCTTTATCAACCAATACGTTGAATATCATTTCACATTCAAAAACAACTAAATAATATTTGGGATGAGGAGTAGAGGACTAAGAGAGAGAGAGAGAGAGAGAGAGAGAGAGAGAGAGAGAGAGAGAGAGAGGTTCATCTTTAATTTATGTTGCAGAGCAGAGACGTCTCAGGGCTCTAGATATAAAAGAGAAAGGGGTTCGTTCCAAATGACATACTATTCCGTATATAGTACACTACTTTTGACTATTAGGGTGAATTGCCCTGACATGATCAGTATGCGCATAACATGTTAATCTCTTCTCCCTTTCACCTTCAAAAGGGTTTTACTAGTTAGAAAGGACAGTTTGCAACGCTATTTCAATGAAGGCCCTCCGTTGTATAACAGTTTACATGATCCCATTCTGAAAGGAGGCATCAGAGAGCGAGGAACGTCTCACCTTTACTGACGTGTTCACAGGGCCCGTTGATAATGTAATAACGACACACTGAGGTAGAGAGAGTGAGACACTTCATCAAGTGTTCTCGGGCGTGAGCAGTGCAAGTCTCTCGCGGAGCAGCACGATTCATTCAAAAGTTTCGCAGACAAAGTTAGTGTAGCGTGTCCAGTGTAGCGTGCCTGTTAGACTGTCTCTCTCACTGCAACACACATTCAAAAAGTGTTATTAGCAGTAATCTCATGTTATTAGCAGTAATCGCGTACTATTAGCAGTAATCTCATACTATTAGCAGTAATCTCGTACTATTAGCAATAATCTCGTACTATTAGCAGTAATCTCATGCTATTAGCAGTAATCGCATGCTATTAGCAGTAATCGCGTACTATTAGCAGTAATCGCGTACTATTAGCAGTAATCTCGTGCTATTAGCAGTAATCTCGTACTATTAGCAGTAATCGCATGCTATTAGCAGTAATCTCGTACTATTAGCAGTAATCTCGTACTATTAGCAGTAATCTCGTACTATTAGCAGTAATCGCATGCTATTAGCAGTAATCTCGTACTATTAGCAGTAATCGCGTACTATTAACAGCAATCGCATGCTATTAGCAGCAATCGCGTACTATTAGCAGTAATCGCGTACTATTAGCAGTAATCGCATACTATTAGCAGTAATCGCGTACTATTAGCAGTAATCTCGTACTATTAGCAGTAATCTCGTACTATTAGCAGTAATCTCGTACTATTAGCAGTAATCGCATGCTATTAGCAGTAATCGCGTACTATTAGCAGTAATCTCGTGCTATTAGCAGTAATCTCGTACTATTAGCAGTAATCTCATGCTATTAGCAGTAATCGCATGCTATTAGCAGTAATCTCGTACTATTAGCAGTAATCGCGTACTATTAGCAGTAATCGCGTACTATTAGCAGCAATCGCGTACTATTAGCAGCAATATCGTACTATTAGCAGTAATCTCATGCTATTAGCAGTAATCGCATGCTATTAGCAGTAATCTCGTACTATTAGCAGTAATCGCGTACTATTAGCAGCAATCTCGTACTATTAGCAGTAATCTCATGCTATTAGCAGTAATCGCATGCTATTAGCAGTAATCTCGTACTATTAGCAGTAATCGCGTACTATTAGCAGTAATCGCGTACTATTAGCAGCAATCGCGTACTATTAGCAGCAATCTCGTACTATTAGCAGTAATCTCGTACTATTAGCAGTAATCTCATGTTATTAGCAGCAATCCCGTGCTATTAGCAGCAATCTCGTGCTATTAGCAGCAATCTCGTGCTATTAGCAGCAATCTCGTGCTATTAGCAGCAATCTCGTGCTATTAGCAGCAATCTCGTGCTATTAGCAGCAATCTCGTGCTATTAGCAGCAATCTCGTGCTATTAGCAGCAATCTCGTGCTATTAGCAGCAATCTCGTGCTATTAGCAGCAATCTCGTGCTATTAGCAGCAATCTCATGTCACATATACATGAACCACAAACACTTTCAAGCCTCAGAAAGGCAGTGATATAATTCCAATGTAACGTTAGGTCCTGTATCGTGACTAACTCAATCAGATGGGCCACACCATAGCAGAGTACAGGAGGTCGACCCAGTGTCAAAACAACCCATTTCACAGTACAGGAGGTCGACCCAGTGTCAAAACAACCCATTTCACAGTACAGGAGGGAGGTCGACCCAGTGTCAAAACAACCCATTTGACAGTGTGAAGTTTGACTGAGCTGCTTTTGCAATATCAGCACTCAGCCCTTCTCTCTTCTCTTACATGGTAATAGGAGTCCTGTGGCTAAGACACAAAAAAGATCTGGTGACTGACTGACTGAGGGGGGGAGAGCGAGAGAGGTGGGGGGAGAGCGAGAGAGGAGGGGAGGGGAGAGGATGAGCGAGAGAGGAGGGGGGTGAGAGCGAGAGAGGAGGGGAGGGGATGAGCGAGAGAGGAGGGGGGTGAGAGCGAGAGAGGAGGGGGGTTAGAGCGAGAGAGGAGGGGGGGGGTAGAGCGAGAGAGGAGGGGGGGGTAGAGCGATGAGAGGGGGGGGGTAGAGCGAGAGAGGGGGGGTAGAGCGAGAGAGGGGGGGTAGAGCGAGAGAGGATGGGGGGTAGAGCGAGAGAGGAGGGGGGGGTAGAGCGAGAGAGGAGGGGGGGTAGAGCGAGAGAGGAGGGGGGTAGAGCGAGAGAGGCGGGGGTAGAGCGAGAGAGGAGGGGGGTAGAGCGAGAGAGGAGGGGGGTAGAGCGAGAGAGGAGGGGGGGTAGAGAGAGAGAGGAGGGGGGTAGAGCGAGAGAGGGGGGGTAGAGCGACAGAGGGGGGGGTAGAGGGGGGTAGAGCGAGAGAGGGGGGTAGAGCGAGAGAGGGGGGGGTAGAGCGAGAGAGGGGGGGTAGAGCGAGAGAGGGGGGGTAGAGCGAGAGAGGGGGGGTAGAGCGAGAGAGGAGGGGGTAGAGCGAGAGAGGAGGGGGTAGAGCGAGAGAGGAGGGTAGAGCGAGAGAGGTGGGGGGAGCGAGAGAGGTGGGGGGAGCGAGAGAGGTGGGGGGGAGCGAGAGAGGAGGGATAGAGAATTAGAGAGGGGGTAGAGAGAGGAGAACGGTCATCCCTACTGCCTCTGATCTGGAGGACTCACTGAACACATATGCTTTGTTTGTAAATGATGTCTGACTGTTTGAGTGTGCCTCTGGCTATCCGTAAAATAAATAAAATAAAAATGTTGCGAAGTGGTTCGCTTAATAAGTCATTTGAAATTATTTAAACTTTTACTTTTGATACTTACAGTGGGGCAAAAAAGTATTTAGTCAGCCACCAATTGTGCAAGTTCTCCCACTTAAAAAGATGAGAGGCCTGTAATTTTCATCATCGGTACACTTCAACTATGACAGACAAAATGAGGGAAAAAAAATCCAGAAAATCACATTGTAGGATTTTTAATGAATTTATTTGCAAATTATGGTGGAAAATAAGTATTTGGTCAATAACAAAAGTTTCTCAATACTTTGTTATATACCCTTTGTTGGTAATGACAGAGGTCAAACGTTTTCTGTAAGTCTTCACAAGGTTTTCACACACTGTTGCTGGTATTTTGGCCCATTCCTCCATGCAGATCTCCTCTAGAGCGGTTTGCTGGGCAACACGGACTTTCAACTCCCTCCAAAGATGTTCTATGGGGTTGAGATCTGGAGACTGGCTATGCCACTCCAGGACCTTGAAATGCTTCTTACGAAGCCACTCCTTCGTTGCCCGGGCGGTGTGTTTGGGATCATTGTCATGCTGAAAGACCAAGCCACGTTTCATCTTCAATGCCCTTGCTGATGGAAGGTTTTCACTCAAACAAAATCTCACGATACATGGCCCCATTCATTCTTTCCTTTACACGAATCAGTCGTCCTGGTCCCTTTGCAGAAAAACAGCCCCACAGCATGATGTTTCCACCCCCATGCTTCACAGTAGGTATGGTGTTCTTTCTTTGCAACTCAGCATTCTTTGTCCTCCAAACACGACGAGTTGAGTTTTTACCAAAAGGTTCTATTTTGGTTTCATCTGACCATATGACATTCTCCCAATCTTCTTCTGGATCATCCAAATGCTCTCTAGCAAACTTCAGACGGGCCTGGACATGTACTGGCTTAAGCAGGGGGACACGTCTGGCACTGCAGGATTTGAGTCCCTGGCGGCGTAGTGTGTAACTGATGGTAGGCTTTGTTACTTTGGTCCTAGCTCTCTGCAGGTCATTCACTAGGTACCCCCGTGTGGTTCTGGGGTTTTTGCTCACCGTTCTTGTGATCATTTTGACCCCATGGGGTGAGATCTTGCATGGAGCCCCAGATCGAGGGAGATTATCAGTAGTGTTGTATGTCTTCCATTTCCTAATAATTGCTCCCACAGTTGATTTCTTCAAACCAAGCTGCTTACCTATTGCAGATTCAGTCTTCCCAGCCTGGTGCAGGTCTACAATTTTGTTTCTGGTGTCCTTTGACAGCTCTTTGGTCTTGGCCATAGTGGAGTTTGGAGTGTGACTGTTTGAGGTTGTGGACAGGTGTCTTTTATACTGATAACAAGTTCAAACAAGTGCCATTAATACAGGTAACGAGTGGAGGACAGAGGAGCCTCTTAAAGAAGAAGTTACAGGTCTGTGAGAGCCAGAAATCTTGCTTGTTTGTAGGTGACCAAATACTTATTTTCCACCATAATTTGCAAATAAATTCATTAAAAATCCTACAATGTGATTTTCTGGATTTTTCTTTCTCATTGTGTCGGTCATAGTTGAAGTGTACATATGATGAACATTACAGGCCTCTCTCATCTTTTTAAGTGGGAGAACTTGCACAATTGGTGGCTGACTAAATACTTTTTTACCCCACTGTAAGTATATTTTAGCAACTATATTGACTTTTGATACTTAAGTACATTTAAAACCAAAGACTTTTACTCAAGTAGTATTTTACTGCATTGTCATTTTTAGAGAATTTGGCGTTTTTTAATTTTTTTATTTGTGTCCAACTGGCCTCCCAACCACAGACCAGGACCTCTACATCCAGCTTCCTGTGGGATCGTCTGAGACCAGCCACCCAAGACAGCTGATGAAAACTGTGGATTTGCACAACTAAAGAATTTCTGCAGAAACCGTCTCAGGGAAGCTCATCCGCGTGCTCACTGTCCCCACCAGGGCAGTTCAGCATCGTAACCGACTTCAGTGGGCAAATGCTCACCTTCGACGGCCACTGGCACGCTGGAGAAGTGTGGTCTTCACGGCTGAATCCTGGTTTCAACTGTACCAGGCAGATGGCAGCGTTGAGCGGTTTGCTGATGTCAACATTATGAACAGAGTGCCCCATGGTGGCGGTGGGGTTATGGTATGGGCAGGGATAAGCTACGGACAACATACACAATTGCATTTTATTGATGTCAATTTTGCAGAGATACCGTGACGAGATCCTGAGGCCCATTGTCGTGCCATTCATCCGCCGCCATCACCTTATGTTTCAGCATGATAATGCACAGCCCCCATGTTGCAAGGATCTGAACACAATTCCTGGAAGCTGAAAATATCCCAGTTTTTCCATGGCCTACATACTCACCAGATATGTCACCCATTGAGCATGTTTGGGATGCTCTGGATTGTGTGCCACACCAGATACTGACTGGTTTTCATGAGGCAAATGGTGGTCACACCAGATACTGACTGGTTTTCATGAGTCAAATGGTCACACCAGATACTGACTGGTTTTCATGAGGCAAATGGTCACACCAGATACTGACTGGTTTTCATGAGGCAAATGATCACACCAGATACTGACTGGTTTTCATGAGGCAAATGATCACACCCAGATACTGACTGGTTTTCATGAGGCAAATGATCACACCCAGATACTGACTGGTTTTCATGAGGCAAATGATCACACCCAGATACTGACTGGTTTTCATGAGGCAAATGATCACACCCAGATACTGACTGGTTATCTGATCCACACCTTTACCTTTTATTTCTAGAAATCTTCTGAAATTGTTGCATGTTCCTCGTTCCACAGAACTCCAGTAATTCCACAGAAACTACTGACAGACAGACACACTCAAAGCACGTGAAAGACCGATAAAAAACCCCACAGACAAACAATAAATCTGAAGTACACCCTCACACAAAAGAGAGAAGCAGCAGAACAATCCTTTGAAGGTATTAGGGAGGCAGACACACGCTGAGACACTACAGAACAGACTGTCCGAGCTGCCCATGTTGCTGAGACTCAGCTAGGCTCTGTGTGTTCAGCACAGGAAGCCACCATTATTACAATCTGCCTTTCTTTATGAGAGCTGGTTCCACTCGCCTGGCTTCATGCAACAACAACAACAAACATTTCTATATCTCTGCCGTGTGTTTTCTGTGTAGATTATATATTTTCTATTATAATTGAACATGGGTCAAATGGGAGGAGGCAGAGAAACATGTTCCCTTTAGGTTCAATAAGCATAACATCTATTTCTACATTGGTCTGAGACAAGGTAGTTCTCAGCTACTATGTTCTTGCCCATTGGCTTCTCCTTAAGACAAACAAACACCACTGGAGCTGGGGTTTAGATGATGCAATGATCATTTGGGTCAATGTTAGAAGTAACTTAAGGAAGGAATGCTCACTGTGAGAGTCCTGAATAGCTATCAACTTTGATTGTCTAGGATTTAAAAAGTGGAGGAAGCCTCTCCACGAAGTCCTATTGTCTGGGGAGGAAGCCTCTCTATGAAGTCCTATTGTCTGGGGAGGAAGCCTCTCTATGAAGTCCTATTGTCTGGGGCTTAAAGGTGGAGGAAGTCTCTCTACGAAGTCCTATTGTCTGGGGCTTAAAGGTGGAGGAGGCCTCTCTACGAAGTCCTATTGTCTGGGGAGGAAGCCTCTCTATGAAGTCCTATTGTCTGGGGCTTAAAGGTGGAGGAGGCCTCTCTACGAAGTCCTATTGTCTGGGGAGGAAGCCTCTCTATGAAGTCCTATTGTCTGGGGCTTAAAGGTGGAGGAGGCCTCTCTACGAAGTCCTATTGTCTGGGGAGGAAGCCTCTCTATGAAGTCCTATTGTCTGGGGAGGAAGCCTCTCTATGAAGTCCTATTGTCTGGGGAGGAAGCCTCTCTACGAAGTCCTATTGTCTGGGGAGGAAGCCTCTCTACGAAGTCCTATTGTCTGGGGCTTAAAGGTGGAGGAAGCCTCTCTATGAAGTCCTATTGTCTGGGGAGGAAGCCTCTCTATGAAGTCCTATTGTCTGGGGAGGAAGCCTCTCTACGAAGTCCTATTGTCTGGGGAGGAAGCCTCTCTATGAAGTCCTATTGTCTGGGGCTTAAAGGTGGAGGAGGCCTCTCTACTAAGTCCTATTGTCTGGGGCTTAAAGGTGGAGGAAGCCTCTCTACGAAGTCCTATTGTCTGGGGAGGAAGCCTCTCTACGAAATCCTATTGTCTGGGGCTTAAAGGTGGAGGGAGCCTCTCTACGAAGTCCTATTGTCTGGGGAGGAAGCCTCTCTACGAAGTCCTATTGTCTGGGGAGGAAGCCTCTCTACTAAGTCCTATTGTCTGGGGAGGAAGCCTATATCTATATCCTGCAGGGGCTCAAACCCCCTGACTTTTTCCACATTTTTTTTTTACGTTACAGCCTTATGATAAAAGTGATTAAATAGTCCCCCCCCCCCTTCAATCTACACACAATAGCCCATAATGACAAAGCAAAAACAGGTATTTATATGCATTTTTGGGGGGCAAATTTATAACAAGTATTCAGACCCTTTACTCAGTGCTTTTTGCAGTACCTTTGGCAGCGATTACAGCCTGGAGTCTTCTTGGGTACAAGCCTACACGCTTTGCACACCTGTATTTGGGGAGTTTCTCCCATTCTTCTCTGCAGATCCTCTCAAGCTCTGTCAGGATGGATGGGGAGAGTCGCTGCACAGCTATTTTCAGGTCTCTTAAGAGATGTTCGATCGGGTTCAAGTCCGGGCTCCGTCTGGGCCATTCACTCAAGGACATTCAGAGATTTGTCCTGAAGCTACTCCCGTGTTGTCTTGGCTGTGTGCTTAGGGTTGTTGTCCTGTTGGAAGGTGAACCTTCGCCCCAAGTGTGCTGTCATGCGTTTTACTGAGGATTGGCTTCCGTCTGGCCACTCTACCATAAAGGCCTGATTGGTGGAGTGCTACAGAGATGCTTGTCCTTCTGGAAGGTTCTCCCATCTCCACAGAGGAACTCTGTCAGAGTGACCAGCGGGTCTTGGTCACATCCCTGACCCTTCTGCCCCGATTGCTCAGAATTGGCCTGAAGGCCAGCTGGCCGTATATTTCTTTACCCCAGTTTTCTCCCAATTTCGTTGTATACAATTGGTATATATAGTCGTATCATCGCTGCAACTCCCATACGGACTGGGGAGAGGTGAAGGTCGAGAGTCGTGCGTCCTCCGAAACACAACCAAGCCACACTTCTTCTTGACACAATGCCCACTTAACCCAGAAGCCAGCCGCACCAATGTGTCAGAGGAAACACCGTAACACCTGGCGACCGTGTCAGCGTGCACTGCGTCTGGCCCACCACAAGGAGTCGCTAGTGCGCGATGGGACAAGGACATCCCTGCTGGCCAAACCCTCCCCTAACCCGGGGGTCTCCCGGTCGCGGCCGGCTGCGGCAGAGCCTGAACTCAAACCCAGAATCTCTACTGGCACAGGAAGATTTTTGGTGGTTCCAAACTTCTTCCATTTATGAATGATGGAGGCCACTAAATTAATAAAATGTGGGAAAAGTCAAGGGGTCTGAATACTTTCCGAATGCACTGTACACCTATAGCTCATCTCTTGGCAGTAGTACTGTAGACTACTTTATCACTGACCTCAAACCAGTCTCTTAGCGTGTTTACAGTCAGCCCACTGACATACCTATCAGATCACAGCAAATGTTTTTTTACATTGGATAAAAGTAGAGACTCAGAGCTAGAAAATTGTATATCATACACTACAGTTGAGGAACAACGGGAAAGTAATTCTGCTTTGAAAGTTGGTAAACTTGTAAAAATCACTTTTCAGAAAATGGCCCTTGAATGTTTTGGTAGACCTACTGGAGAGCTCTTCTTTGTCTACACCGACTCAGGATTGTTCACACCCTTTTAAGCCTTAGCTCCACCCATCTTTAAGGACTTACATGTGGGGCCATGTAGTAAACAACCAAAGATTTCAAGACTACAAGACTAAATCGTAAATTCAATCGCACACTGGATGCTCTGGATGAGAATCAGAGTTGATCCAAGCATGCTGACCTAACAGCAGCAGTCAAGCACCCAAGCTAACTGGCTAACGTTGGCTAGCTACTTCCAGACTACTTCCAAGTGAGAGAACAGCTTTACTCGTCCTAGCAGAGCTGGTTGGCTGTTTTCATGTCACCCAGAGCGTTGTTGGCTAACTGTGTTGCGGTCGTTTCCTGAAACGACTCACAAATTCCAATTGGCTTAACTTAGGGGGCAGCATTTTCCCTTTTCCCTTTGCCCAAATTGAACTTCCTGCTACTCATCCCCAGAAGATAAGATATGCATATTAGTAGTAGATTTGGATAGAAAACACTGAAGTTTCTAAAACTGTTTGAATCATGTCTGAGTATAACAGAACTTATGGAGCAGGCAAAACCGAGGACAAACCATTCAGAATTATTATAATTTTTTGTATTTTTTGAGGTCACTGTCTATTCAATGGTTTTTCATTGGGAAACCAGATTTCTAATGGACTTGCTTGCAGTTCCTACCGCTTCCACTGGATGTGTAGAATATTATCAATGATCAAAATCCAGAAAATAGCCATTAAATTCTACAACCACCTAAAAGGAAGTGATTCCCAAACCTTCCATAACAAAGCCATCACCTACAGAGAGATGAACATGGAGAAGAGCCCCCTAAGCAAGCTGGTCCTGGGGCTCTGTTCACAAACAGACCTCACAGAGCCCCAGGACAGCAGCACAATTAGACCCAACCAAATCATGAGAAAACAAAAAGATAACTACTTGACACATTGGAAAGGGAAAAGACAAGACATGAGAAAATTAGAAACAAGAGAGAAAGAGTGTGAATGTTTAAATAACAGCGAGAAAGAGAAACAAGTGATTAGTGAAGTAACCTCCTGCATATTTGATCACCACATAGAGAGAACAGGAGCAGTGTGTGTGTGTGTGTGTGTGTGTGTGTGTGTGTGTGTGTAGTCAGTCAGTGTCCTTGGTAACTAACCGCCTCCCCCTCCTTGATTTCTGTTCTCTACTTTTCTGTTTTGTTTCATTGTCACATTTTAATATCTCTTCATCTCCCTCCCCCACTTCCCTCTCTCATCCACCCTCCCCTCCCCCAAGGTCTCTCCTCCTGCTGACCTCTCTCCTCCCCCCTCCCCTCTCCCTGCCCTCTCTCCTCCCCGCCCCCACTCCCCCCTGCCCTCTCCCCTCCTCTCTCCCCCTGTGTAACAGGCGTGTCTCCCTCTCTCCTCCCCCTGCCCCCCCCTCTCTCCCTCCTCCCCTCTCTTTGGCTTGGCCTGGACTGCCCACCATTTATGGCTTGGCCTGGCCTGGCCTGCCCACCATTTATGGCTTGGCCTGGCCTGGCCTGGCCTGGACTGCCCACCATTTATGGCTTGGCCTGGCCTGGCCTGGCCACCATTTATGGCTTGGCCTGGCCTGGACTGCCCACCATTTATGGCTTGGCCTGGCCTGGACTGGCCTGCCCACCATTTATGGCTTGGCCTGGCTTGGCCTGGCCTGGACTGCCCACCATTTATGGCTTGGCCTGGCCTGGACTGCCCACCATTTATGGCTTGGCCTGGCCTGGACTGCCCACCATTTATGGCTTGGCCTGGCCTGGACTGCCCACCATTTATGGCTTGGCCTGGCCTGGACTGGCCTGCCCACCATTTATGGCTTGGCCTGGCCTGGACTGGCCTGCCCACCATTTATGGCTTGGCCTGGCTTGGCCTGGCCTGGACTGCCCACCATTTATGGCTTGGCCTAGCTTGGCCTGGCCTGGCCTGGCCTGCCCACCATTTATGGCTTGGACTGGACTGCCCGCTATTTCACCACAATGTGTGTCAGGGTGATAAACATGATAGTAACACGATCAATTACCAAATATATTTCCCTTACTCACAGTCTACCCCACTCTCTGTGTCCCAAATGGAAAGCTATTTCCCCGAGTCACTGGGTGTTCCTCAATATGCATACTACCGTGTTCCACACTCTCAGGCTCCTCGTGCATTCTCCGAGGACATATCGTGAGGAGGAGTGTGGGGAACAGATAAAACATTTGAGAACAACTCCCCCTACTGTATCACCTCACGCTGAGCAGCACTCCACCTACTGTATTACCTCACGCTGAGCAGCACTCCCCCTACTGTATTACCTCACGCTGAGCAGCACTCCCCCTACTGTATTACCTCACGCTGAGCAGCACTCCCCCTACTGTATTACCTCACGCTGAGCAGCACTCCCCATACTGTATTACCTCACGCTGAGCAGCACTCCCTCTACTGTATTACCTCACACTGAGCAGCACTCCCCCTACTGTATTACCTCACGCTGAGCAGCACTCCCCCTACTGTATTACCTCACGCTGAGCAGCACTCCCCCTACTGTATTACCTCACGCTGAGCAGCACTCCCCCTACTGTATTACCTCACGCTGAGCAGCACTCCCCCTACTGTATTACCTCACGCTGAGCAGCACTCCCCCTACTGTATTACCTCACGCTGAGCAGCACTCCCCCTACTGTATTACCTCACGCTGAGCAGCACTCCCCCTACTGTATTACCTCACGCTGAGCAGCACTCCCCCTACTGTATTACCTCACGCTGAGCAACACTCCCCCTACTGTATTACCTCACGCTGAGCAGCACTCCCCCTACTGTATTACCTCACGCTGAGCAGCACTCCCCCTACTGTATTACCTCACGCTGAGCAGCACTCCCCTACTGTATTACCTCACGCTGAGCAACACTCCCCCTACTGTATTACCTCACGCTGAGCAGCACTCCCCCTACTGTATTACCTCACGCTGAGCAGCACTCCCCCTACTGTATTACCTCACGCTGAGCAGCACTCCCCCTACTGTATTACCTCACGCTGAGCAGCACTCCCCCTACTGTATTACCTCATGCTGAGCAGCACTCCACCTACTGTATTACCTCACGCTGAGCAGCACTCCCCCTACTGTATTACCTCACGCTGAGCAGCACTCCCCCTACTGTATTACCTCACGCTGAGCAGCACTCCCCCTGCTGTATTACCTCACGCTGAGCAGCACTCCCCCTACTGTATTACCTCACGCTGAGCAGCACTCCCCTACTGTATTACCTCACGCTGAGCAGCACTCCCCCTACTGTATTACCTCAGCACTCCCCCTACTGTATTACCTCACGCTGAGCAGCACTCCCCCTACTGTATTACCTCAGCACTCCCCCTACTGTATTACCTCATGCTGAGCAGCACTCCCCCTACTGTATTACCTCACGCTGAGCAGCACTCCCCCTACTGTATTACCTCATGCTGAGATGCACTCCCCCTACTGTATTACCTCACGCTGAGCAGCACTCCCCTACTGTATTACCTCACGCTGAGCAGCACTCCCCCTACTGTATTACCTCAGCACTCCCCCTACTGTATTACCTCACGCTGAGCAGCACTCCCCCTACTGTATTACCTCAGCACTCCCCCTACTGTATTACCTCACGCTGAGCAGCACTCCCCCTACTGTATTACCTCACGCTGAGCAGCACTCCCCCTACTGTATTACCTCAGCACTCCCCCTACTGTATTACCTCATGCTGAGCAGCACTCCCCCTACTGTATTCCCTCAGCACTCCCCCTACTGTATTCCCTCAGCACTCCCCTACTGTATTCCCTCACGATGAGCAGCACTCCCCCTACTGTATTACCTCAGCACTCCCCCTACTGTATTACCTCAGCACTCCCCCTACTGTATTACCTCATGCTGAGCAGCACTCCCCCTACTGTATTACCTCAGCACTCCCCCTACCATATTACCTCATGCTGAGCAGCACTCCCCCTACTGTATTACCTCAGCACTCCCCCTACCATATTACCTCACGCTGAGCAGCACTCCACCTACTGTATTACCTCACGCTGAGCAGCACTCCCCCTACTGTATTACCTCACGCTGAGCAGCACTCCCCCCTACTGTATTACCTCACGCTGAGCAGCACTCCCCCTACTGTATTACCTCACACTAAGCAGCACTCCCTACTGTAATACCTCAGCACTCCCCCTACTGTATTACCTCACGCTGATCAGCACTCCCCCTACTGTATTACCTCACGCTGAGCAGCACTCCCCCTACTGTATTACCTCCCGCTGAGCAGCACTCCCCCTACTGTATTACCTCAGCACTCCCCCTACTGTATTACCTCACGCTGAGCAGCACTCCCCCTACTGTATTACCTCACGCTGAGCAGCACTCCCCCTACTGTATTACCTCAGCACTCCCCCTACTGTATTACCTCACGCTGAGCAGCACTCCCCTACTGTATTACCTCACGCTGAGCAACACTCCCCCTACTGTATTACCTCACGCTGAGCAGCACTCCCCCTACTGTATTACCTCACACTGACCAGCACTCCCCCTACTGTATTACCTCATGCTGAGCAGCACTCCCCCTACTGTATTACCTCACGCTGAGCAGCACTCCCCCTACTGTATTACCTCACGCTGAGCAGCACTCCCCTACTGTATTACCTCACGCTGAGCAACACTCCCCCAACTGTATTACCTCACGCTGAGCAGCACTCCCCCTACTGTATTACCTCACGCTGAGCAGCACTCCCCCTACTGTATTACCTCACGCTGAGCAGCACTCCCCCTACTGTATTACCTCACGCTGAGCAGCACTCCCCCTACTGTATTACCTCATGCTGAGCAGCACTCCACCTACTGTATTACCTCACGCTGAGCAGCACTCCCCTACTGTATTACCTCACGCTGAGCAGCACTCCCCCTACTGTATTACCCTCACGCTGAGCAGCACTCCCCCTGCTGTATTACCTCACGCTGAGCAGCACTCCCCCTACTGTATTACCTCACGCTGAGCAGCACTCCCCTACTGTATTACCTCACGCTGAGCAGCACTCCCCCTACTGTATTACCTCAGCACTCCCCTACTGTATTACCTCACGCTGAGCAGCACTCCCCCTACTGTATTACCTCAGCACTCCCCCTACTGTATTACCTCATGCTGAGCAGCACTCCCCCTACTGTATTACCTCACGCTGAGCAGCACTCCCCCTACTGTATTACCTCACGCTGAGCAGCACTCCCCCTACTGTATTACCTCACGCTGAGCAGCACTCCCCCTACTGTATTACCTCACGCTGAGCAGCACTCCCCTACTGTATTACCTCACGCTGAGCAGCACTCCCCCTACTGTATTACCTCAGCACTCCCCCTACTGTATTACCTCACGCTGAGCAGCACTCCCCCTACTGTATTACCTCAGCACTCCCCCTACTGTATTACCTCACGCTGAGCAGCACTCCCCCTACTGTATTACCTCACGCTGAGCAGCACTCCCCCTACTGTATTACCTCAGCACTCCCCCTACTGTATTACCTCACGCTGAGCAGCACTACCCCTACTGTATTACCTCACGCTGAGCAGCACTCCCCCTACTGTATTACCTCAGCACTCCCCCTACTGTATTACCTCATGCTGAGCAGCACTCCCCCTACTGTATTCCCTCAGCACTCCCCCTACTGTATTCCCTCAGCACTCCCCCTACTGTATTCCCTCACGCTGAGCAGCACTCCCCCTACTGTATTACCTCAGCACTCCCCCTACTGTATTACCTCAGCACTCCCCCTACTGTATTACCTCATGCTGAGCAGCACTCCCCCTACTGTATTACCTCAGCACTCCCCCTACCATATTACCTCATGCTGAGCAGCACTCCCCCTACTGTATTACCTCAGCACTCCCTCTCCTGTATTACCTCACGCTGAGCAGCACTCCCCCTACTGTATTACCTCACGCTGAGCAGCACTCCCCCTACTGTATTACCTCACGCTGAGCAGCACTCCCCCCTACTGTATTACCTCACGCTGAGCAGCACTCCCCCTACTGTATTACCTCACACTGAGCAGCACTCCCTACTGTAATACCTCAGCACTCCCCCTACTGTATTACCTCAGCACTCCCCCTACTGTATTACCTCACGCTGATCAGCACTCCCCCTACTGTATTACCTCACGCTGAGCAGCACTCCCCCTACTGTATTACCTCACGCTGAGCAACACTCCCCCTACTGTATTACCTCATGCTGAGCAGCACTCCCCCTACTGTATTACCTCACGCTGAGCAGCACTCCCCTACTGTATTACCTCACGCTGAGCAACACTCCCCCTACTGTATTACCTCACGCTGAGCAGCACTCCCCCTACTGTATTACCTCACGCTGAGCAGCACTCCCCCTACTGTATTACCTCACGCTGAGCAGCACTCCCCCTACTGTATTACCTCACGCTGAGCAGCACTCCCCCTACTGTATTACCTCATGCTGAGCAGCACTCCACCTACTGTATTACCTCACGCTGAGCAGCACTCCCCCTACTGTATTACCTCACGCTGAGCAGCACTCCCCCTACTGTATTACCTCACGCTGAGCAGCACTCCCCCTGCTGTATTACCTCACGCTGAGCAGCACTCCCCCTACTGTATTACCTCACGCTGAGCAGCACTCCCCTACTGTATTACCTCACGCTGAGCAGCACTCCCCCTACTGTATTACCTCAGCACTCCCCCTACTGTATTACCTCACGCTGAGCAGCACTCCCCCTACTGTATTACCTCAGCACTCCCCCTACTGTATTACCTCATGCTGAGCAGCACTCCCCCTACTGTATTACCTCACGCTGAGCAGCACTCCCCCTACTGTATTACCTCACGCTGAGCAGCACTCCCCCTACTGTATTACCTCACGCTGAGCAGCACTCCCCCTACTGTATTACCTCACGCTGAGCAGCACTCCCCTACTGTATTACCTCACGCTGAGCAGCACTCCCCCCTACTGTATTACCTCAGCACTCCCCCTACTGTATTACCTCACGCTGAGCAGCACTCCCCCTACTGTATTACCTCAGCACTCCCCCTACTGTATTACCTCACGCTGAGCAGCACTCCCCCTACTGTATTACCTCACGCTGAGCAGCACTCCCCCTACTGTATTACCTCAGCACTCCCCCTACTGTATTACCTCATGCTGAGCAGCACTCCCCCTACTGTATTAACTCACGCTGAGCAGCACTCCCCCTACTGTATTCCCTCAGCACTCCCTACTGTATTCCCTCAGCACTCCCCTACTGTATTACCTCACGCTGAGCAGCACTCCCCCTACTGTATTACCTCAGCACTCCCCCTACTGTATTACCTCACGCTGAGCAGCACTACCCCTACTGTATTACCTCACGCTGAGCAGCACTCCCCCTACTGTATTACCTCAGCACTCCCCCTACTGTATTACCTCATGCTGAGCAGCACTCCCCCTACTGTATTCCCTCAGCACTCCCCCTACTGTATTCCCTCAGCACTCCCCCTACTGTATTCCCTCACGCTGAGCAGCACTCCCCCTACTGTATTACCTCAGCACTCCCCCTACTGTATTACCTCAGCACTCCCCCTACTGTATTACCTCATGCTGAGCAGCACTCCCCCTACTGTATTACCTCAGCACTCCCCCTACCATATTACCTCATGCTGAGCAGCACTCCCCCTACTGTATTACCTCAGCACTCCCTCTCCTGTATTACCTCACGCTGAGCAGCACTCCCCCTACTGTATTACCTCACGCTGAGCAGCACTCCCCCTACTGTATTACCTCACGCTGAGCAGCACTCCCCCCTACTGTATTACCTCACGCTGAGCAGCACTCCCCCTACTGTATTACCTCACGCTGAGCAGCACTCCCCTACTGTATTACCTCACGCTGAGCAGCACTCCCCCTACTGTATTACCTCAGCACTCCCCCTACTGTATTACCTCACGCTGAGCAGCACTCCCCCTACTGTATACCTCAGCACTCCCCCTACTGTATTACCTCATGCTGAGCAGCACTCCCCCTACTGTATTACCTCACGCTGAGCAGCACTCCCCCTACTGTATTACCTCATGCTGAGATGCACTCCCCCTACTGTATTACCTCACGCTGAGCAGCACTCCCCTACTGTATTACCTCACGCTGAGCAGCACTCCCCCTACTGTATTACCTCAGCACTCCCCCTACTGTATTACCTCACGCTGAGCAGCACTCCCCCTACTGTATTACCTCAGCACTCCCCCTACTGTATTACCTCACGCTGAGCAGCACTCCCCCTACTGTATTACCTCACGCTGAGCAGCACTCCCCCTACTGTATTACCTCAGCACTCCCCCTACTGTATTACCTCATGCTGAGCAGCACTCCCCCTACTGTATTAACTCACGCTGAGCAGCACTCCCCCTACTGTATTCCCTCAGCACTCCCTACTGTATTCCCTCAGCACTCCCCCTACTGTATTACCTCACGCTGAGCAGCACTCCCCCTACTGTATTACCTCAGCACTCCCCCTACTGTATTACCTCACGCTGAGCAGCACTACCCCTACTGTATTACCTCACGCTGAGCAGCACTCCCCCTACTGTATTACCTCAGCACTCCCCCTACTGTATTACCTCATGCTGAGCAGCACTCCCCCTACTGTATTCCCTCAGCACTCCCCCTACTGTATTCCCTCAGCACTCCCCTACTGTATTCCCTCACGATGAGCAGCACTCCCCCTACTGTATTACCTCAGCACTCCCCCTACTGTATTACCTCAGCACTCCCCCTACTGTATTACCTCATGCTGAGCAGCACTCCCCCTACTGTATTACCTCAGCACTCCCCCTACCATATTACCTCATGCTGAGCAGCACTCCCCCTACTGTATTACCTCAGCACTCCCCCTACCATATTACCTCACGCTGAGCAGCACTCCACCTACTGTATTACCTCACGCTGAGCAGCACTCCCCCTACTGTATTACCTCACGCTGAGCAGCACTCCCCCCTACTGTATTACCTCACGCTGAGCAGCACTCCCCCTACTGTATTACCTCACACTAAGCAGCACTCCCTACTGTAATACCTCAGCACTCCCCCTACTGTATTACCTCACGCTGATCAGCACTCCCCCTACTGTATTACCTCACGCTGAGCAGCACTCCCCCTACTGTATTACCTCCCGCTGAGCAGCACTCCCCCTACTGTATTACCTCAGCACTCCCCCTACTGTATTACCTCACGCTGAGCAGCATTCCCCCTACTGTATTACCTCACGCTGAGCAGCACTCCCCCTACTGTATTACCTCAGCACTCCCCCTACTGTATTACCTCACGCTGAGCAGCACTCCCCTACTGTATTACCTCACGCTGAGCAACACTCCCCCTACTGTATTACCTCACGCTGAGCAGCACTCCCCCTACTGTATTACCTCACACTGACCAGCACTCCCCCTACTGTATTACCTCATGCTGAGCAGCACTCCCCCTACTGTATTACCTCACGCTGAGCAGCACTCCCCCTACTGTATTACCTCACGCTGAGCAGCACTCCCCTACTGTATTACCTCACGCTGAGCAACACTCCCCCTACTGTATTACCTCACGCTGAGCAGCACTCCCCCTACTGTATTACCTCACGCTGAGCAGCACTCCCCCTACTGTATTACCTCACGCTGAGCAGCACTCCCCCTACTGTATTACCTCACGCTGAGCAGCACTCCCCCTACTGTATTACCTCATGCTGAGCAGCACTCCACCTACTGTATTACCTCACGCTGAGCAGCACTCCCCCTACTGTATTACCTCACGCTGAGCAGCACTCCCCCTACTGTATTACCTCACGCTGAGCAGCACTCCCCCTGCTGTATTACCTCACGCTGAGCAGCACTCCCCCTACTGTATTACCTCACGCTGAGCAGCACTCCCCTACTGTATTACCTCACGCTGAGCAGCACTCCCCCTACTGTATTACCTCAGGCACTCCCCCTACTGTATTACCTCACGCTGAGCAGCACTCCCCCTACTGTATTACCTCAGCACTCCCCCTACTGTATTACCTCATGCTGAGCAGCACTCCCCCTACTGTATTACCTCACGCTGAGCAGCACTCCCCCTACTGTATTACCTCACGCTGAGCAGCACTCCCCCTACTGTATTACCTCACGCTGAGCAGCACTCCCCCTACTGTATTACCTCACGCTGAGCAGCACTCCCCTACTGTATTACCTCACGCTGAGCAGCACTCCCCCTACTGTATTACCTCAGCACTCCCCCTACTGTATTACCTCACGCTGAGCAGCACTCCCCCCTACTGTATTACCTCAGCACTCCCCCTACTGTATTACCTCACGCTGAGCAGCACTCCCCCTACTGTATTACCTCACGCTGAGCAGCACTCCCCCTACTGTATTACCTCAGCACTCCCCCTACTGTATTACCTCATGCTGAGCAGCACTCCCCCTACTGTATTAACTCACGCTGAGCAGCACTCCCCTACTGTATTCCCTCAGCACTCCCTACTGTATTCCCTCAGCACTCCCCCTACTGTATTACCTCACGCTGAGCAGCACTCCCCCTACTGTATTACCTCAGCACTCCCCCTACTGTATTACCTCACGCTGAGCAGCACTACCCCTACTGTATTACCTCACGCCGAGCAGGCACTCCCCCTACTGTATTACCTCAGCACTCCCCCTACTGTATTACCTCATGCTGAGCAGCACTCCCCCTACTGTATTCCCTCAGCACTCCCCCTACTGTATTCCCTCAGCACTCCCCCTACTGTATTCCCTCACGCTGAGCAGCACTCCCCCTACTGTATTACCTCAGCACTCCCCCTACTGTATTACCTCAGCACTCCCCCTACTGTATTACCTCATGCTGAGCAGCACTCCCCCTACTGTATTACCTCAGCACTCCCCCTACCATATTACCTCATGCTGAGCAGCACTCCCCCTACTGTATTACCTCAGCACTCCCTCTCCTGTATTACCTCACGCTGAGCAGCACTCCCCCTACTGTATTACCTCACGCTGAGCAGCACTCCCCCTACTGTATTACCTCACGCTGAGCAGCACTCCCCCCTACTGTATTACCTCACGCTGAGCAGCACTCCCCCTACTGTATTACCTCACACTGAGCAGCACTCCCTACTGTAATACCTCAGCACTCCCCCTACTGTATTACCTCAGCACTCCCCCTACTGTATTACCTCACGCTGATCAGCACTCCCCCTACTGTATTACCTCACGCTGAGCAGCACTCCCCCTACTGTATTACCTCACGCTGAGCAACACTCCCCCTACTGTATTACCTCATGCTGAGCAGCACTCCCCCTACTGTATTACCTCACGCTGAGCAGCACTCCCCTACTGTATTACCTCACGCTGAGCAACACTCCCCCTACTGTATTACCTCACGCTGAGCAGCACTCCCCCTACTGTATTACCTCACGCTGAGCAGCACTCCCCCTACTGTATTACCTCACGCTGAGCAGCACTCCCCCTACTGTATTACCTCACGCTGAGCAGCACTCCCCCTACTGTATTACCTCATGCTGAGCAGCACTCCACCTACTGTATTACCTCACGCTGAGCAGCACTCCCCCTACTGTATTACCTCACGCTGAGCAGCACTCCCCCTACTGTATTACCTCACGCTGAGCAGCACTCCCCCTGCTGTATTACCTCACGCTGAGCAGCACTCCCCCTACTGTATTACCTCACGCTGAGCAGCACTCCCCTACTGTATTACCTCACGCTGAGCAGCACTCCCCCTACTGTATTACCTCAGCACTCCCCCTACTGTATTACCTCACGCTGAGCAGCACTCCCCCTACTGTATTACCTCAGCACTCCCCCTACTGTATTACCTCATGCTGAGCAGCACTCCCCCTACTGTATTACCTCACGCTGAGCAGCACTCCCCCTACTGTATTACCTCACGCTGAGCAGCACTCCCCCTACTGTATTACCTCACGCTGAGCAGCACTCCCCCTACTGTATTACCTCACGCTGAGCAGCACTCCCCTACTGTATTACCTCACGCTGAGCAGCACTCCCCCTACTGTATTACCTCAGCACTCCCCCTACTGTATTACCTCACGCTGAGCAGCACTCCCCCTACTGTATTACCTCAGCACTCCCCCTACTGTATTACCTCACGCTGAGCAGCACTCCCCCTACTGTATTACCTCACGCTGAGCAGCACTCCCCCTACTGTATTACCTCAGCACTCCCCCTACTGTATTACCTCATGCTGAGCAGCACTCCCCCTACTGTATTAACTCACGCTGAGCAGCACTCCCCCTACTGTATTCCCTCAGCACTCCCTACTGTATTCCCTCAGCACTCCCCCTACTGTATTACCTCACGCTGAGCAGCACTCCCCCTACTGTATTACCTCAGCACTCCCCCTACTGTATTACCTCACGCTGAGCAGCACTACCCCTACTGTATTACCTCACGCTGAGCAGCACTCCCCCTACTGTATTACCTCAGCACTCCCCCTACTGTATTACCTCATGCTGAGCAGCACTCCCCCTACTGTATTCCCTCAGCACTCCCCCTACTGTATTCCCTCAGCACTCCCCCTACTGTATTCCCTCACACTGAGCAGCACTCCCCCTACTGTATTACCTCAGCACTCCCCCTACTGTATTACCTCAGCACTCCCCCTACTGTATTACCTCATGCTGAGCAGCACTCCCCCTACTGTATTACCTCAGCACTCCCCCTACCATATTACCTCATGCTGAGCAGCACTCCCCCTACTGTATTACCTCAGCACTCCCTCTCCTGTATTACCTCACGCTGAGCAGCACTCCCCCTACTGTATTACCTCACGCTGAGCAGCACTCCCCCTACTGTATTACCTCACGCTGAGCAGCACTCCCCCCTACTGTATTACCTCACGCTGAGCAGCACTCCCCCTACTGTATTACCTCACACTGAGCAGCACTCCCTACTGTAATACCTCAGCACTCCCCCTACTGTATTACCTCACGCTGATCAGCACTCCCCCTACTGTATTACCTCACGCTGAGCAGCCACTCCCCCTACTGTATTACCTCCCGCTGAGCAGCACTCCCCCTACTGTATTACCTCAGCACTCCCCCTACTGTATTACCTCACGCTGAGCAGCACTCCCCCTACTGTATTACCTCACGCTGAGCAGCACTCCCCCTACTGTATTACCTCAGCACTCCCCCTACTGTATTACCTCACGCTGAGCAGCACTCCCCCTACGTATTACCTCAGCACTCCCCCTACTGTATTACCTCACGCTGAGCAGCACTCCCCCTACTGTATTACCCTCAGCACTCCCCCTACTGTATTACCTCACGCTGAGCAGCACTCCCCCTACTGTATTACCTCAGCACTCCCCCTACTGTATTACCTCACGCTGAGCAGCACTCCCCCTACTGTATTACCTCACGCTGAGCAGCACTCCCCCTACTGTATTACCTCAGCACTCCCCCTACTGTATTACCTCACGCTGAGCAGCACTCCCCCTACTGTATTACCTCAGCACTCCCCCTACTGTATTACCTCACGCTGAGCAGCACTCCCCCTACTGTATTACCTCAGCACTCCCCCTACTGTATTACCTCACGCTGAGCAGCACTCCCCCTACTGTATTACCTCAGCACTCCCCCTACTGTATTACCTCACGCTGAGCAGCACTCCCCCTACTGTATTACCTCAGCACTCCCCCTACTGTATTACCTCACGCTGAGCAGCACTCCCCTACTGTATTACCTCACGCTGAGCAACACTCCCCCTACTGTATTACCTCAGCACTCCCCCTACTGTATTACCTCACGCTGAGCAGCACTCCCCCTACTGTATTACCTCAGCACTCCCCCTACTGTATTACCTCACGCTGAGCAGCACTCCCCTACTGTATTACCTCACGCTGAGCAACACTCCCCCTACTGTATTACCTCAGCACTCCCCCTACTGTATTACCTTAGCACTCCCCCTACTGTATTACCTCACGCTGAGCAGCACTCCCCCTACTGTATTACCTCAGCACTCCCCCTACTGTATTACCTCACGCTGAGCAGCACTCCCCCTACTGTATTACCTCAGCACTCCCCCTACTGTATTACCTCACGCTGAGCAGCACTCCCCCTACTGTATTACCTCATGCTGCACCTCCCCCTACTGTATTACCTGTATTATCTCAGCACTCCCCCTACTGTTTTACCAACCAACCTACCTAGCAATCTACCAACCAACCAACCTACCTACCCACCCATCCATCTACCAAGCTACCAAGCTACCTACCTAGCAATCTACCAACCAAGCTACCTACCTAGAAACCTATTAATCTACCAACCTACCAAGCTACCTACTTAGCAATCTGCCAACCAACCAGCCTACCCCCCAACCAACCTACCTAGCAATCTACCAACCAACCAACCAACCTACCAACCAAGCAACCTACCAATCTACCAACCAATCTACCAACCAACCTACCTACCTAGCAATCTACCAACCAAGCTACCTACTTAGCAATCTGCCAACCAACCTACCTAGCAATCTACCAACCAACCAACCTACCTACAAAGCAATCTACCTACCTACCAACCTACCTAGCAATCTACCAATCAAGCTACCTACCTAGCAATCTACCAACCAAGCTACCTACTTAGCAATCTACCAACCAACCTAGCTATCTAGCAATCTACCAACCAACCTAGCAACCTATCTACCAACCAACCTACCTACCTACCAAGCAATATACCAACCAGCCTACCTAGCAATCTACCAACCAGCCTACCTACCTAGCAATCTACCAACCAACAAACATAGCAACCAACCTACCTCTCAATCAACCTACCTAGGAATCTACCAACCAACCTAGCAATCTACCTACCTACCAACCAACCAACCTACCCATCCACCAACATACCTACCTACCAATCTATCAACCAACAAACCTATCAACCAACCTACCTACCAATCAACCAATCAACTAGGAATCTACCAACCAACCTAGCAACCTACCTACCTAGCAAGCAATCTACCAACCAACCTACCCATCTAGCAATTTACCAACCAACCTAGCTACCTACCTACCTAGCAATCTACCAATCAGCCTACCTACCTAGCAATCTACCAACCAACAAACCTAGCAACCAATCAACCTACCTAGGAATCTACCAACCAACCTAGCAATCTACCTACCTACCAACCAACCAAACTACCCATCCATCCACCAACATACCTACCTAGCAATCTACCTACCTACCTACCTACCTAGCAATCTACCAACCAACAAACCTAGCAACCAACCTACCTACCAATCAACCTACCTAGGAATCTAGCAACCAACCTAGTAACCTACCTACCTAGCAAGCAATCTACCAACCAACCTACCCATCTAGCAATCTACTAACCAACCTACCTACCTACCTACCTACCTACCTACCTAGCAATCTACCTAGCAATCTACCTAGCAATCTACCTAGAATATCTACCACCCAGCCTACCTACCTAGCAATCTACCAACCAACAAACCTAGCAACCAATCAACCTACCTAGGAATCTACCAACCAACCTAGCAATCTACCAACCAACCTACCCATCTAGCAAGCAATCTACCAACCTACCCACCCATCCATCTACCAAGCTACCAACCTACCTACCTACCAATCTACCAACAAACCCTACCCAGCCATCCATCCAACCTACCAACCAATCTACCTACCTATCCATCTACCAAGCTACCTACCAATCTACCAACCAACTAACCTATCAACCAACCTACATACCAATCTATCAACCAACAAACCTATCAACCAACCTACCTACCAATCAACCAATCAACTAGGAATCTACCAACCAACCTAGCAACCTACCTACCTAGCAAGCAATCTACCAACCAACCTACCCATCTAGCAATTTACCAACCAACCTAGCTACCTACCTACCTAGCAATCTACCAATCAGCCTACCTACCTAGCAATCTACCAACCAACAAACCTAGCAACCAATCAACCTACCTAGGAATCTACCAACCAACCTAGCAATCTACCTACCTACCAACCAACCAAACTACCCATCCATCCACCAACATACCTACCTATCTACCTACCTACCTACCTACCTACCTACCTACCTACCTACCTACCTACCTACCTACCTACCTACCTACCTACCTACCTACCTACCTACCTACCTACCTAGCAATCTACCAACCAACAAACCTAGCAACCAACCTACCTACCAATCAACCTACCTAGGAATCTAGCAACCAACCTAGTAACCTACCTACCTAGCAAGCAATCTTCCAACCAACCTACCCATCTAGCAATCTACTAACCAACCTACCTACCTACCTACCTACCTACCTACCTACCTACCTACCTACCTACCTACCTACCTACCTACCTAGCAATCTACCTAGCAATCTACCACCCAGCCTACCTACCTAGCAATCTACCAACCAACAAACCTAGCAACCAATCAACCTACCTAGGAATCTACCAACCAACCTAGCAATCTACCAACCAACCTACCCATCTAGCAAGCAATCTACCAACCAACCTACCCATCCATCCACCAACATACCTACCTAGCAATCTACCTACCTAGCAATCTACCTACCTACCATCCATCTAACAAGCTACCAACCTACCTACCTACCAATCTACCAACAAACCCTACCCAGCCATCCATCCAACCAATCTACCTACCTATCCATCTACCAAGCTACCTACCAATCTACCAACCAACTAACCTACCTATCCATCCATCCATCCATCCATCCAACCTACCTATGTACAAACCAACCCATCTAGCAATCTACCAACCAACCAACCTACCAACCAAGCTACATACCTAGCAACCTACCAATCTACCAACCAATCTACCAACCAACCTACCTACCTAGCAATCTACCAACCAAGCTACCTACTTAGCAATCTGCCAACCAACCTACCTAGCAATCTACCAACCAACCAACCTACCTACAAAGCAATCTACCTACCTACCAACCTACCTAGCAATCTACCAACCAAGCTACCTACCTAGCAATCTACCAACCAAGCTACCTACTTAGCAATCTACCATCCAACCTAGCTATCTATCTAGCAATCTACCAACCAACCTATCTACCAACCAACCAACCTACCTACCTACCAAGCAATATACCAACCAACCAACCTACCCATCCACCAACATACCTACCTACCAATCTATCAACCAACAAACCTATCAACCAACCTACCTACCAATCAACCAATCAACTAGGAATCTACCAACCAACCTAGCAACCTACCTACCAATCCATCTACCAAGCTACCTACCAATCTACCAACCAACTAACCTACCTATCCATCCATCCATCCATCCATCCATCCATCCATCCTACCTATGTACAAACCAACCCATCTAGCAATCTACCAACCAACCTACCTAGCAAGCAATCTACCAACCAACCCACCCATACATCGTACCAACCAACCAACCTATCCACGAACCTACCTACCTACCTACCTACCTACCCACCCAACCTACCTACCTACCCACCCATCCATCCATCCATCTATCCACGAACCTACCTACCCATCCATACATCCAACCTACCTACCTACCTACCTACCTACCTACCTACCTACCTACCCATCCAACCTACCTACCTACCTACCTACCTACCTACCTACCTACCTACCCATCCAACCTACCTACCCATCCAACCTACCTACCTACCTACCTACCTACCTACCTACCTATCCAACCTACCTACCTACCTACCTACTCATCCATCTATCCACGAACCAACCTACCCATCCATCCATCCAGCCTACCTACCCACCCAACCTACCTACCTACCTACCTACCCACCCATCCATCCAACCTACCTGCCCATCCATCCTACCTACCCATCCATCCATCCAACCTACCTACCTACCCATCCTACCTACCCATCCATCCATCCATCCTACCTACAAATCCATCCATCCATCCATCCTACCTACCTACCCATCCATCCAACCTACCTACCTACCCATCCATCCATCCATCCAACCTACCTACCCATCCAACCTACTAATCCATCCACCTACCCATCCATCCATCCACCCATCCATCCTACCTACCCATCCAACCTACCTACCTACCTACTTACCCACCCATCCATCCATCCATCCATCCATCCATCCATCCATTCATCCTACCTACCTACCTACCTACCTACCTACCTACCTACCTACCCATCCATCCAACCTACCTACCTACCTATCCATCCATCCATCCATCCTATCCATCCATCCATCCATCCATCCAACCTACCCATCCAACCTACCTATCCATCCATCCAACCTACCCATCCATCCATCCAACCTACTAATCCATCCACCTATCCATCCAACCTACCTATCCATCTATCCACCAACCTACCTACCCATCCATCCATCCAACCTACCTATACATCCCATCCACCTATGTACCAACCAAACTACTTATGCATCCACTTACACATCCACCCACCTACCCATCCACCTACCCATCCACCCACCCATCCATCCATCCACCAACCACCTATCCACCCATCCATCCACCTACCCATCCATCCGCCTACTCATCCATCCGCCTACTCATCCACCAACCAACCTACCAATCCATCCATCCACCAACCAACCTACCCACCCATCCATCCACCTACCCATCCATCCATCCATCCACCTACCCATCCATCCGCCTACCCATCCATCCACCCATCCATCCACCCGCCTACTCATCCATCCACCTATCCATCCATCCATCCACCCACCCACCTACCCATCCAACCAACCTACCCACCTACCCATCCAACCTATCTGGCAATCTACCATCCACCAACCAACCTACCAATCCATCCATCCACCTACCCATCCACCCGCCTACTCATCCATCCATCCATCCACCCACCCACCTACCCATCCACCAACCACCCCGCCTACCCATCCATCCACCTATCCATCCACCAACCAACCAACCTACCCATCCATCCACCCATCCACCAACCAATCCATCCATCCACCAACCAACCTACCCATCCATCCACCAACCAACCTGGCAATCTACCATCCACCCACTCATCCACCCACTCATCCACCCATCCACCAACCAACCTACCCATCCACCTATCCATCCATCCATCCATCCACCAACCAACCAACCTACCCATCCATCCATCCATCTGGCAATCTACCATCCATCCACCCACCAACTACACATCCATCCAGCCACCTACCCATCAATCCACCTACCCATCCATCCACCTATCCATCCATCCACCAACCAACCTACCCATCCACCTATCCATCCATCCATCCATCCATCCCATCCATCCACCAACCAACCTACCTACCTACCTATCCATCCATCCATCCATCTGGCAATCTACCATCCATCCACCCACCAACTACACATCCATCCAGCCACCTACCCATCAATCCACCTACCCATCCATCCACCTATCCATCCATCCACCAACCAACCTACCCATCCACCTATCCATCCATCCATCCATCCATCCCATCCATCCATCCACCAACCAACCTACCTACCTACCTATCCATCCATCCATCCTATCTGGCAATCTACCATCCATCCATCCACACACACACACCAACCACCCACCCATCCATCCAGCCACCTACCCATCAATCCATCCACCCATCCACCTACCCATCCATCCACCCACTCATCCACCTACCCATCCACCCACCCAACCAATCTGGCAATCTACCATCCACCTACCCATCCACCCATCCACCAACCTACCCATCCACCAACCAACCTATCCATCCACCTACCCATCCATCCACCCACCCATCCACCAACCACCCGCCTACCCATCCATCCACCTATCCATCCATCCACCAACCAACCTACCCATCCATCCATCCATCCATCCACTCATCCACCTACCCAGCCATCCATCCACCTACCCACCCACCTACCCACACATCCATCAACCAACCTACCCATCCATCCATCCATCCAACCAACCTACCCATCCATCCATCCACCTACCCATCCACCTACCCATCCATGCATCCATCCACTCATCTATCCATCCATCCACCTACCCATCCATCCACCTACCTACCCACCCATCCATCCACCCACCCATCTATCCATCCACTCATCCACCTACCCATCCATTCATCCATCCACCCATCTACCCATCCACCAACCACCCATCCACCTACCCATCCATCCACCTACCTACCCATCCGCCTACTCATCCATCCACCTATCCATCGACCAACCAACCAATCGGGAAATCTACAATCCAGCCACCCATCCACCTGCCCATCCACCAACCACCCGCCTACCCATCCATCCACCTATCCATCCATCCACCAACCAACCTACCAATCCACCTACCCATCCATCCACCTCCATCCACCAAAAAACCTATCTGGCAATCTACCATCCACCCATCCATCCAGCCACCTACCCATCCATCCATCCACCTACCCATCCACCCACCCTATCCATCCACTCACCCATCAACCAACCACCCGCCTACCCATCCATCCATCCATCCACCAACCAACCTATCTGGCAATCTACCATCCACCCACCCATCCATCCACCAACCACCCGCCTACCCATCCATCCATTCATCCATCCACCAACCAAGCTAACCATCGATCTACGTTACCTACCTACAGTGCATTCGGAAAGTATTCAGACCCCTTGACTTTTTCCACATTTTGTTACGTTACAGCTTTATTCTAAAATTTATTAAAGATTTATTTTCTTCATCAATCTACACCTGCCATAATGACATCACAATACCCCGTAATGACATCACAATACCCCATAATGACATCACAATATCCCGTAATGATGAAGAAAAACAGGTCTTTAGAAATCGTTACAAATGTATAAGAATTTAAAAACAGATATCCCTTATTTTCATAAGTATTCAGACCCTTTACTATGAGAATCAAAATTGAGCTCAGGTGTTTCCTGTTTCCATTGATCATCCTTGAGATGTTTCTAGAACTTGATCGTAGTCCACCTGTGGTAAATTCAATTGATTGGAAATGATTTGAAAAGGCACACACCTGTCTATATAAGATCCCACAGTTGATAGTGCATGTCAGATCTGGGGAAGGGAACCATAATAGTTCTGCAGCATTGAAGGTCCCCAAGAACACAGTGGCCTCCATCATTCTTAAATGGAAGAAGTTTGGAACCACCAAGACTCGTCCTAGAGCTGGACGCCCGGCCAAACTGAGCAATCGGGGGAGAAGGGCCTTGGAAGTGACCAAGAACCCAATGGTCAATGACAGAGCTCCAGAGTTCCTTCCAGAAGGACAACCATCTCTGCAGCACTCCACCAAAATCAGGCCTTTATGGTAGAGTGGTCAGATGGAAGCAGCTCCTCAGTAAAAGGCACATGACAGCACACTTAAGAGTTTGCCAAAAAGTACCTAAAGTCTCTCAGACCATTAGAAACAAGATTCCCTGGTCTGATGAAACCAAGATTGAACTCTTTGGCCTGAATGCCAAGCGTCGGTCTGCGGTTGTGAGGCCGGTTGGACGCACTGCCAAATTCTCTAAAATTACGTTGGATGCGGCTTATGGTAGAGAAATTAACATTCAAATTCTCGGGCAACAGCTCTGGTTGACATTCCTGCAGTCAGCATGCCAATTGCACGCTCCCTCAAAACTTGAGACATCTGTAGCATTGTGTGACAAAACTGCACATTTTTGAGTGGCCTTTTATTGTCCCCAGCACAAGGTGCACCTGTGTAATGATCATGCGATTTAATCAGCTTCTTGATATGCCACACCTGCCAGGTGGATTATCTTGGCAAAGGAAAAATATTCACTAACAGAGAAACACATTTATGCACATAATTACTGAGAAATAAAAAATTTCAGTCTATCCATCTATCTAATCTACACACCATAAATTGAACCACAGAAGAAGAGTAGAGCTCAGACAGAAATTCAGCAGTAGTTTGTATTGGGCTCAGCTTTGCCAGCTGTCATTGTAACGGTCTCAAAAATAATAAGGAGATAAATTGTAGGCTACTTTACATTCACTGCATATTTAGAAAATGACCTTTCCCTGAAAAAGACACGAGATAATTCAGACAGAGAACAATACAACGTAGCCCATTCTCTCTAAACTCAACTTCCAGACTAGTCTAGGCAAGTACAGAAGCCTGATTCTTATACTGGATTCATATAATCAATGAGACATTTGTCACAGACTCTCCTTCATTTTTCAGTTATTATAACTTCTTCCAGACAAGGGATGATGGAGAAAGTACAAAACACTGATTCCCATTCAATGGGTTTCGTACAATAAAATTAGATATTTTTTCCATACAATCAAAATCTTAATGCCCCCGCCAACAAAATATATATTTTTAAACACATATGCCTACGCTATTATTCATCTCCATAAGAACAACCACAACAACATAACAGCATCAGGAATAAATGACAGCGCTCAAGGTCCCAACACCAGCCGACAATGTTGTCACTCACTCAAACACTTCAGATACGAGCATTATTCAGAGCATTCCACTCACAACCCCTCCTGTGGAGGGAGAGGCAAGCAGCCAGCCGTTCGATCATAAAACACAACCCTATTCAAAGTTCCATTCATAATGACACTTACTTCATTCAGTATCCATATTTATCCACGTTTCAATCCAGAGTTTATTCCACAACAAAAAATCTGTGAAAAATGTTTTTACAAATTTAAAAAGTACCCGAATGTTTTGTTCTATCCAACACTCTCTTCCCCGTTATGCTGTTCAGCAGGCGGACGGCAGCGCGAGGTGACCAGCAGCAGCTGAGATATGGGGGAGAGAACGGGAGGACCGAGCCCGGTGGGAATAGAACAGAGAAAAGAGGTGGGGTCTGTTTCTGTGTCCGTGTCCGTGAGCTGCGAGTTTTCAATAGGGCCACTTCACGAGGCGGGGTCTTCCTACTTAATATTTCATTATTCCTCTTTTTAACGGTGTGATAAGTTAAATGGCTCTAAAGAACGTATTTTAATATCCCTCTGCGCTCCCTCTGTCTACCCAGTGGTTTAACGGTGCTCCCTCCCTCTGTCTACTCAGTGGTTTAAGGGTGCTCCCTCCCTCTGTCTACCCAGTGGTTTAACAATGCTCCCTCCCTCCCTCCGTCTACTCAGTGGTTTAAGGGTGCTCCCTCTCTCCCTCCGTCTACCCAGGGGTGTAACGGTGCTCCCTCCCTCCCTCTGTCTGTCTACCCAGTGGTTTAACGGTGCTCCCTCCCTCCCTCCCTCCGTCTACCTAGTGGTATAACGGTGCTCCCTCCCTCCGTCTACCTAGTGCGTATTAACGGTGCTCCCTCCCCTCCCTCTGTCTACCTAGTGGTTTAACATGCTCCCTCCTTCCCTCCGGTCTACTCAGTGGTTTTTAAGGGGCTCCCTCTCTCCCTCGTCTACAAGGGTGTAACGGTGCTCCCTCCATATCCCTCGGTGGTTACCCAGTGGTTTAACGGTGCTCCCTCCCTCTGTCTACCTAGTGGCTATAACGGTGCTCCCTCCCTCCGTCTACCTAGTGGTTTAACGGTGCTCCCTCCCTCCCTCTGTCTACCTAGTGGTTTAACAATGCTCCCTCCTCCCCCGTCTACTCAGTGGGTTAAGGGTGCGCTCTCTCCCGTCCCCGTGATCCCCTCCCTGTCTACCCAGTGGTTAACGGTGCTCCCTTCTCCGCCCTCCCCCTGTCTACCCAGTGGTGTGTAACGGTTCCCTCCTCCCTCCCCTGTCTACCAGTGGTTTAACGGCGATCCCTCCCCCTGTCTATCCCAGTGGTTAACGGTGCTCCCCCTCTGTCCAGTGTTTAACGGTGCTCCTCCCCTGTCTACCCAGTGGTGTAACGGTGCTCCCTTCCCTCCGTCTCCCCAGTGGTGATGTAACGGTGCTCCCTACCCTCCCCTCTGTCTACCCAGTGGTATACGGTGCTCCCCTCCCTCCATCTTGTCCTACCCAGCGGTGTATACGGTGCTCCCTCCCTCTGTCTACCCTAGTGGTTTACGGTCCTTCCCCTCCCTCTGTCTACTCAGTGCTTTTAACAGGTGCTCCCTCCCTCTGTCTACCCAGTGGTTTAACGGTGACTCCCTCCCTCCCTCTGTCTACCCAGTGGTTTCACGGTGCTCCCTCCCTCTGTCTACCTAGTGGTAACGGTGCTTACCCTCCCTCTGTTCTACCTAGTGGTTTTAACGGTGCCTCCCCTCCCCCTGTCTAACCCAGTGGTGTAACGGTGCTCCTCCCTCCCTCCCTCCCCCTGTCTACCCAGTGGTGTAACGGTGCTCCCTCCCTCCCTCCCCCTGTCTACCCAGTGGTGTAACGGTGTGCTCCCTCCCTCTATCTACTCAGTGGTTTTAACGGTGCTCCCTCCCTCTGTCTACCCAGTGGTTTAACGGTGCTCCCTCCCTCTGTCTACCCAGTGGTGTAACGGTGCTCCCTCCCTCCGTCTATCCAGTGGTGTAACGGTGCTCCCTCCCTCCCTCTGTCTACCCAGTGGTGTAACGGTGCTCCCTCCCTCCCTCTGTCTACCCAGCGGTGTAACGGTGCTCCCTCCCTCTATCTACTCAGTGCTTTTAACAGTGCTCCCTCCCTCTGTCTACCCAGTGGTTTAACGGTGCTCCCTCCCTCTGTCTACCCAGTGGTGTAACGGTGCTCCCTCCGTCTGTCTACCTAGTGGTTTAACGGTGCTCCCTCCCTCCCTCCCCTCATGCCTCTCTCCCCACGCCCCCCCCCCCCCGTCATACCCACACCTCTACCGCCCCCCACCCCTCATCCGCCTCCCACACCCCTCTACCCCAACTCTCCCCCCAGCCCCTCAGCCCCTCAGCCCCCCTACCTGTCTTTCCCCAGGCCCCATCGCCTGCTGACAGAGGGTCGTCTGACTGAGGGTCGTCTGACTCCCACCAGTGGTTTCGAGGAACACTTGAAGAAGTGTGAGCAGTTATAACAAGTCCTAACAATAGTGGCAGGAGCCTATTTAAGGTATCCACCCTCTAAAAGCAAGATTGTTTAGCAAGGACACAGCTTCATTAAAACACATTGCCTGAAATTATTCAGCCTTTTTCCACATTTTGTTACGTTACAGCCTTATTCTCAAATTAATTACATTGTTCCTTTTACCCTCATCAATACACACAATATCTCATAATGAGAAAGCAAATACAGGTTTTAGACAATTTTCGCTATTTACAAAAAATATATATATATATATATATATATATATCACATTTACATAAGTATTCAGACCCTTTACTCAGAACTTTGATGAAGAACCTCTGGCAGCGATTACAGCCTCAAGTCTTCTTCGGTATGACGCGACAAGCTTGCCACACCCGTATTTGTTTTTTTCTCTTATTCTTCTCTGCAGATCCTCTCAAGCTCTGTCAGGTTGGATGGGGAGCGTTGCTGCACAGCTATTTTCAGGTCTCTCCAGAGATGTTCGATCGGGTTCAAGTCCGGACTGGACCGCTCAAGGATATTCAGAGACTTGTCCAAAAGCCACTCCTGGGTCGTCTTGCCTGTGTGCTTGTTGTTGTTGGTTAGGATAGGTCAGTGATTCCAGGTGACCCTCATTAGATGTTCCATAACATGTTTTTATTTCATGTAGTTAGTTAGCTAATCAACATATTCATGCTTTGCCTATTCCTCTATGATAAGATACTGTTGCACAAAAATGCTTGCTGGTACCAGGCAGTATTAACTAGCTAGCTACGTTTGCTCTGAATCTTAATACATTTAGCCAGCTAAATAGTGATTAGCATTAGCGGCTAACACAAATGATCTTTGCAGAACCTTGCTAAGAAAATAAAAAGTAGCAAACAGTAGTTTGCAGACAGTAAGAAACACAAACTAAGTGTAATTATACAAGGCTTGTGGAAAGCAATGGGTGGTTAGCGGGCAGGGCTGGGGGGGGTTAGCGGGCAGGGCTGGGGGGGGTTAGCGGGCAGGGCTTAGTGTGGTTAGCGGGCAGGGCTTAGTGTGGTTAGCGTGCAGGGCTGGGGGGGGATTAGCGGGCAGGGCTGGAGGGGGTTAGCGGGCAGGGCTTAGTGTGGTTAGCGGGCAGGGCTTAGTGTGGTTAGCGTGCAGGGCTGGGATTAGCGGGCAGGGCTGGAGGGGGTTAGCGGGCAGGGCTGGGGGGGGGGTTAGCGGGCAGGGCTGGGGGGGGTTAGCGGGCAGGGCTGGGGGGGGTTAGCGGGCAGGGCTGGGGGGGGGGGGTTAGCGGGCAGGACTGGGGGGGTTAGCGGGCAGGGCTTAGTGTGGTTAGCGTGCAGGGCTGGGGGGGATTAGCGGGCAGGGCTGGGGGGGGATTAGCGGGCAGGGCTGGGGGGGGTTAGCGGGCAGGGCTGGGGGGGGTTAGCGGGCAGGGCTGGGGGGGTTAGCGGGCAGGGCTGGGGGGGGTTAGCGGGCAGGGCTGGGGGGGTTAGCGGGCAGGGCTGGGGGGGGTTAGCGGGCAGGGCTTGGGGGGGTTAGCGGGCAGGGCTTAGTGTCGTTAGCGGGCAGGGCTAGGGGGGGTTAGCGGGCAGGGCTTAGTGTCGTTAGCGGGCAGGGCTAGGGGGGGTTAGCGGGCAGGGCTTGGGGGGGGTTAGCGGGCAGGGCTAGGGGGGGTAAGCGGGCAGGGCTTAGTGTCGTTAGCGGGCAGGGCTAGGGGGGGTTAGCGGAATAGGGGTGGTTAGCAGGCAGGGCTGGGGGGAGAGAGCGAGAGCGAGAGGGATGGAGAGAGCGAGAGGGATAGAGAGAGCGAGAGGGATAGAGAGAGCGAGAGGGATAGAGAGAGCGAGAGGGATAGAGAGAGCGAGAGGGATAGAGAGAGCGAGAGGGATAGAGAGAGCGAGAGGGATAGAGAGAGCGAGAGGGATAGAGAGAGCGAGAGGGATAGAGAGAGCGAGAGGGATAGAGAGAGCGAGAGGGATAGAGAGAGCGAGAGGGATAGAGAGAGCGAGAGGGATAGAGAGAGCGAGAGGGATAGAGAGAGCGAGAGGGATAGAGAGAGCGAGAGGGATAGAGAGAGCGAGAGGGATAGAGAGAGCGAGAGGGATAGAGAGAGCGAGAGGGATAGAGAGAGCGAGAGGGATAGAGAGAGCGAGAGGGATAGAGAGAGCGAGAGGGATAGAGAGAGCGAGAGGGATAGAGAGAGCGAGAGGGATAGAGAGAGCGAGAGGGATAGAGAGAGCGAGAGGGATAGAGAGAGCGAGAGGGATAGAGAGAGCGAGAGGGATAGGGAGGGGGAGAGAGAGAGCGAGAGGGATAGGGAGGGGGAGAGAGAGAGCGAGAGGGATAGGGAGAGAGAGAGCGAGAGGGATAGGGAGAGAGAGAGCGAGAGGGATAGGGAGAGAGAGAGCGAGAGGGGGAGAGAGAGAGCGAGAGGGAGAGGGAGAGTATTTATGCTGCAGTAGTTTATGTGTCGGGGGGCTGGGGTCAGTTTGTTATATCTGGAGTACTTCTCCTGTCCTATTCGGTGTCCTGTGTGAATCTAAGTGTGCGTTCTCTAATTCTCTCCTTCTCTCTTTCTTTCTCTCTCTCGGAGGACCTGAGCCCTAGGACCATGCCCCAGGACTACCTGACATGATGACTCCTTGCTGTCCCCAGTCCACCTGGCCATGCTGCTGTTCCAGTTTCAACTGACCTGAGCCCTAGGACCATGCCCCAGGACTACCTGACATGATGACTCCTTGCTGTCCCCAGTCTACCTGGCCATGCTGCTGCTCCAGTTTCAACTTCCACCTGACTGTGCTGCTGCTCTAGTTTCAACTGTTCTGCCTTATTATTATTCGACCATGCTGGTCATTTATGAACATTGAACATCTTGACCATGTTCTGTTATAATCTCCACCCGGCACAGCCAGAAGAGGACTGGCCACCCCACATAGCCTGGTTCCTCTCTAGGTTTCTTCCTAGGTATTGGCCTTTCTAGGGAGTTTTTCCTAGCCACCGTGCTTCTCCACCTGCATTGCTTGCTGTTTGGGGTTTTAGGCTGGGTTTCTGTACAGCACTTTGAGATATCAGCTGATGTACGAAGGGCTATATAAATAAATTTGATTTGATTTGATTTGAGAGCGAGAGGGGGAGAGCGAGAGGGATAGAGAAGGAGAGAGGGATAGGGAGGGGGAGAGGGATAGGGAGGGGAGAGGGATAGGGAGGGGGAGAGGGATAGGGAGGGGGAGAGCGAGAGGGATAGAGAGGGGGAGAGCGAGAGGGATAGGGAGGGGGAGAGCGAGAGGGATAGGGAGGGGGAGAGCGAGAGGGATAGGGAGGGGGAGAGCGAGAGGGATAGGGAGGGGGAGAGCGAGAGGGATAGGGAGGGGGAGAGCGAGAGGGATAGGGAGGGGAGAGCGAGAGGGATAGAGGGGGATAAGGAGGGAGAGCGAGAGGGATAGGGAGGGGGAGAGGGAGGGGGAGAGCAAAATAGTAGAGCTGAACAATCCTGCTGAGACACCAGTGAGATCAACAAAACACCACCAATATGTTTATTTGGGTTTGATACAGATTAACATTTTCTGGGGAAACAAAACCTACCGGATATATCTGCCGATCTATTGTGTCGATATATTGATATGTATATATATATATACACTGCCCTCTCCCACCTGGACCCTGGATCACACTGCCCTCTCCCACCTGGACCCTGGATCACACTGCCCTCTACCACCTGGACCCTGGATCACACTGCCCTCTCCCACTGGACCCTGGATCACATCTGCCCTCTCCCACCTGGACCTGGATCACACTGCCCTCTCCCACCTGAACCCTGGATCACACTGCCCTCTCCCACCTGAACCCTGGATCACACTGCCCTCTCCCACCTGAACCCTGGATCACACTGCCCTCTCCCACACCTGAACCTGGATCACACTGCCCTCTCCCACCTGAACCCTGGATCACACTGCCCTCTCCCACCTGACCCTGGATCACACTGCCCTCTCCCACCCCTGAACCCCTGGATCACACTGCCCTCTCCCACCTGAACCCTGGATCACACTGCCCTCTCCCACCTGAACCCTGGATCACCACTGCCCTCTCCCACCTGACCCTGGATCACACTGCCCTCTCCCACCTGAACCCTGGATCACACTGCCATCTCCCACCTGAACTCCATAAATCACACACTGCCCTCTCCCACCTGGACCCTGGATCACACTGCCCTCTCCCACCTGAACTCCCATAAATCACACTGCCCTCTCCCACCTGAACTCCCATAAATCACACTGCCCTCTCCCACCTGGATCACACTGCCCTCTCCCACCTGAACCCTGGATCACACTGCCCTCTCCCACCTGAACCCTGGATCACACTGCCCTCTCCCACCTGAACCCTGGATCACACTGCCCTCTCCCACCTGAACTCCCATAAATCACACTGCCCTCTCCCACCTGGACCCTGGATCACACTGCCCTCTCCCACCTGAACTCCCATAAATCACACTGCCCTCTCCCACCTGAACTCCCATAAATCACACTGCCCTCTCCCACCTGGACCCTGGATCACACTGCCCTCTCCCACCTGGACCCTGGATCACACTGCCCTCTCCCACCTGGACCCTGGATCACACTGCCCTCTCCCACCTGGACCCTGGATCACACTGCCCTCTCCCACCTGGACCCTGGATCACACTGCCCTCTCCCACCTGGACCCTGGATCACACTGCCCTCTCCCACCTGGACCCTGGATCACACTGCCCTCTCCCACCTGAACCCTGGATCACACTGCCCTCTCCCACCTGACCCTGGATCACACTGCCCTCTCCCACCTGAACCCTGGATCACACTGCCCTCTCCCACCTGAACCCTGGATCACACTGCCCTCTCCACTGAACCCTGGATCACACTGCCCTCTCCCACCTGAACCCTGGATCACACTGCCCTCTCCCACCTGAACCCTGGATCACACTGCCCTCTCCCACCTGAACCCTGGATCACACTGCCCTCTCCCACCTGAACCCTGGATCACACTGCCCTCTCCCACCTGAACCCTGGATCACACTGCCCCTCTCCCACCTGAACCCTGGATCACACTGCCCTCTCCCACCTGAACCCTGGATCACACTGCCCTCTCCCACCTGAACCCTGGATCACACTGCCCTCTCCCACCTGAACCCTGGATCACACTGCCCTCTCCCACCTGAACCCTGGATCACACTGCCCTCTCCCACCTGAACTCCCATAAATCACACTGCCCTCTCCCACCTGGACCCTGGATCACACTGCCCTCTCCCACCTGGACCCTGGATCACACTGCCCTCTCCCACCTGGACTCCCATAAATCACACTGCCCTCTCCCACCTGAACTCCCATAAATCACACTGCCCTCTCCCACCTGAACTCCCATAAATCACACTGCCCTCTCCCACCTGGACCCTGGATCACACTGCCCTCTCCCACCTGGACCCTGGATCACACTGCCCTCTCCCACCTGGACCCTGGATCACACTGCCCTCTCCCACCTGAACTCCCATAAATCACACTGCCCTCTCCCACCTGAACTCCCATAAATCACACTGCCCTCTCCCACCTGAACTCCCATAAATCACACTGCCCTCTCCCACCTGAACTCCCATAAATCACACTGCCCTCTCCCACCTGAACTCCCATAAATCACACTGCCCTCTCCCACCTGGACTCCCATAAATCACACTGCCCTCTCCCACCTGAACTCCCATAAATCACACTGCCCTCTCCCACCTGAACTCCCATAAATCACACTGCCCTCTCCCACCTGGACTCCCATAAATCACACTGCCCTCTCCCACCTGAACTCCCATAAATCACACTGCCCTCTCCCACCTGAACTCCCATAAATCACACTGCCCTCTCCCACCTGGACTCCCATAAATCACACTGCCCTCTCCCACCTGGACCCTGGATCACACTGCCCTCTCCCCCTGGACTCCCATAAATCACACTGCCCTCTCCCACCTGACTCCCATAAATCACACTGCCCTCTCCCACCTGAACTCCCATAAATCCCACTGCCCTCTCCCACCTGAACTCCCATAAATCACACTGCCCTCTCCCACCTGAACTCCCATAAATCACACTGCCCTCTCCCACCTGAACTCCCATAAATCACACTGCCCTCTCCACCTGAACTCCCATAAATCACACTGCCCTCTCCCACCTGAACTCCCATAAATCACACTGCCCTCTCCCACCTGAACTCCCATAAATCACACTGCCCTCTCCCACCTGAACTCCCATAAATCACACTGCCCTCTCCCACCTGAACTCCCATATAAATCACACTGCCCTCTCCCACCTGAACTCCCATAAATCACACTGCCCTCTCCCACCTGAACTCCCATAAATCACACTGCCCTCTCCCACCTGAACTCCCATAAATCACACTGCCCTCTCCCACCTGAACTCCATAAATCACACTGCCCTCTCCCACCTGAACTCCCATAAATCACACTGCCCTCTCCCACCTGAACTCCCATAAATCACACTGCCCTCTCCCACCTGAACTCCCATAAATCACACTGCCCTCTCCCACCTGGACTCCCATAAATCACACTGCCCTCTCCCACCTGAACTCCCATAAATCACACTGCCCTCTCCCACCTGGACTCCCATAAATCACACTGCCCTCTCCCACCTGGACTCCCATAAATCACACTGCCCTCCCACCTGAACTCCCATAAATCACACTGCCCTCTCCCACCTGAACTCCCATAAATCACCACTGCCCTCTCCCACCTGAACTCCCATAAATCACACTGCCCCTCTCCACCCTGAACTCCATAAATCACACTGCCCTCTCCCACCTGGACTCCCATAAATCACACTGCCCTCTCCTACCTGGACCCTGGATCACACTGCCCTCTCCCACCTGGACCCTGGATCACACTGCCCTCTCCCACCTGAACTCCCATAAATCACACTGCCCTCTCCCACCTGAACTCCCATAAATCACACTGCCCTCTCCCACCTGAACTCCCATAAATCACACTGCCCTCTCCCACCTGAACTCCCATAAATCACACTGCCCTCTCCCACCTGAACTCCCATAAATCACACTGCCCTCTCCCACCTGAACTCCCATAAATCACACTGCCCTCTCCCACCTGGACTCCCATAAATCACACTGCCCTCTCCCACCTGAACTCCCATAAATCACACTGCCTCTCCCACCTGGACTCCCATAAATCACACTGCCCTCTCCCACCTGAACTCCATAAATCACACTGCCCTCTCCCACCTGAACTCCCATAAATCACACTGCCCTCTCCCACCTGGACTCCCATAAATCACACTGCCCTCTCCTACCTGGACCCTGGATCACACTGCCCTCTCCCACCTGGACCCTGGATCACACTGCCCTCTCCCACCTGAACTCCCATAAATCACACTGCCCTCTCCCACCTGAACTCCCATAAATCACACTGCCCTCTCCCACCTGAACTCCCATAAATCACACTGCCCTCTCCCACCTGAACTCCCATAAATCACACTGCCCTCTCCCACCTGAACTCCCATAAATCACACTGCCCTCTCCCACCTGAACTCCCATAAATCACACTGCCCTCCCCACCTGAACTCCCATAAATCACACTGCCCTCTCCCACCTGAACTCCCATAAATCACACAGCCCTCTCCCACCTGAACTCCCATAAATCACACTGCCCTCTCCCACCTGGACTCCATAAATCACACTGCCCTCTCCCACCTGGACTCCCATAAATCACACTGCCCTCTCCCACCTGAACTCCCATAAATCACACTGCCCTCTCCCACCTGAACTCCCATAAATCACACTGCCCTCTCCCACCTGAACTCCCATAAATCACACTGCCCTCTCCCACCTGAACTCCCATAAATCACACTGCCCTCTCCCACCTGGACCCTGGATCACACTGCCCTCTCCCACCTGGACTCCCATAAATCACACTGCCCTCTCCCACCTGGACTCCCATAAATCACACTGCCCTCTCCCACCTGAACTCCCATAAATCACACTGCCCTCTCCCACCTGAACTCCCATAAATCACACTGCCCTCTCCCACCTGAACTCCCATAAATCACACTGCCCTCTCCCACCTGAACTCCCATAAATCACACTGCCCTCTCCCACCTGAACTCCCATAAATCACACTGCCCTCTCCCACCTGAACTCCCATAAATCACACTGCCCTCTCCCACCTGAACTCCCATAAATCACACTGCCCTCTCCCACCTGAACTCCATAAATCACACTGCCTCTCCCACCTGGACCCTGGATCACACTGCCCTCTCCACCTGAACTCCCATAAATCACACTGCCCTCTCCCACCTGAACTCCCATAAATCACACTGCCCTCTCCCACCTGGACCCTGGATCACACTGCCCTCTCCCACCTGAACCCCATAAATCCACACTGCCCTCTCCCACCTGAACTCCCATAAATCACACTGCCCTCTCCCACCTGAACTCCCATAAATCACCACTGCCCTCTCCCACCTGAACTCCCATAAATCACACTGCCCTCTCCCACCTGAACTCCCCATAAATCACACTGCCCTCTCCCACCTGAACTCCCATAAATCACACTGCCTCTCCCCACCTGGACCTGGATCACACTGCCCTCTCCCACCTGGACCCTGGATCACATGACTGCCCTCTCCCACCTGGACCCTGGATCACATGACTGCCCACTCCCACCTGGACCCTGGATCACACTGCCCTCTCCCACCTGGACCCTGGATCACATGACTGCCCTCTCCCACCTGGACCCTGGATCACATGACTGCCCTCTCCCACCTGGACCCTGGATCACATGACTGCCCTTTCCCACCTGGACCCTGGATCACATGATGAGGACCAGTCCTGACTCCCTGGATCACATGATTTGCATACCGCACCAACAGATCCACAGATTATGCTATCTTTATTGCACTCCACACTTCCCTTTCCCACCTGGACAAAATGAACACCTATATGAGAATGCTGTTCATTGACTACAGCTCAGCGTTCAACACCATAGCACCCTCAAAGCTCATCATTAAGCTAAGGACCCTGGGACTAAACACCTCCCTCTGCAACTGGATCCTGGACTTCCTGATGGGCCGCCCCCAGGTGGTGAGGGTAGGTAACAATACATCCGCCACGCTGATCCTCAACACGGGGGAGGCCCACAGGGGTGTGTGCTTAGTCCCCTCCTGTACTCCCTGTTCATCCATGACTATGTGGCCAAACACGACTCCAACACCATCATTAAGTTTGCTGACGACACAACAGTGGTAGGCCTGATCACCGACAATGATGAGACAGCCTATAGGGAGGAGGTCAGAAACCTGGCAGTGTGGTGCCAAGATAACAACCTCTCCTCAACGTGATCAAGACAAAGGAGCTGATCATGGACTACAGGAAAAGGAGGGCCGAACAGGTCCCCATTAACATCAACGGGGCTTTGGTGGAGCGGGTCGAGAGTTTCAAGTTCCTTGTGTCCACATCACCAACAAACTAGAATGGTCCAAACTAGAGGTCAACCGATTAATCGGAATGGCCGATTAATTAGGGCCGATTTCAAGTTTTCAATCGGAAATCTATTTTTTTTTACACCTTCATTTAATTTTATTTAACTAGGCAAAGTTGAATACCTTTATTTCATCTTTATTTAACTTATATATATATTTTCACATTGAACCTTTATTTAACTAGACAAGTCAGTTAAGAACAAATTCTTATTTTCAATAACGGCCTAGGAACGGTGGGTTAACTGCCTGTTCAGGGGCAGAAAGACAGATTTTTAACCTTGTCAGCCCGGGGTCCCAATCTTGCAACCTTACAGTGAACTAGTCCAACACAATAATGACCTGCCTCTCTCGTTGCACACCACAAGGAGACTGTTAGAAGCCAAGGTAAGTTGCTAGCTAGCTTTAAACTTATCTTGTAAAAAAACATCAATCATAATCACTAGTTAACTACACATGGTTGATGATATTACTAGATATTATCTAGCGTGTCCTGGTAGGCAGGCTCGTAAGCATTCATTCAAACAGCCCTTTCGTGCGTTTTGCCAGCAGCTCTTCGTTGTGTGTCAAGCATTGCGCTGTTTATGACTTCAAGCATATCAACTCCCGAGATGAGGCTGGTGTAACCGAAGTGAAATGGCTGGCTAGTTTCAGCGTTTCAAACGTCACTCGCTCGCTCTGAGCTTTGGAGTGGTTGCTTCCCTTGCTCTGCATGGGTAACGCTGCTTCGATGGTGGCTGTTGTCATTGTGTTGCTGGTTCGAGCCCAGGGAGGAGCGAGGAGAGGGATGGAAGCTATACTGTTACACTGGCAATACTAAAGTGCCTATAAGAACAAACAATAGGTTAATGAAGGTTAATGAAATACAAATGGTATAGAGAGAAATAGTCCTATACTTTCTACAACTACAACCTAAAACTTCTTACCTGGGAATATTGAAGACTCATGTTAAAAGGAACCACCAGCTTTCATATGTTCTCATGTTCTGAGCAAGGAACTCAAATGTTAGCTTTCTTACATAGCACATATTGCACTTTTACTTTCTTCTCCAACACTTTGTTTTTGCATTATTTAAACCAAATTGAATATGTTTCATTATTTATTTGAGGCTAAATTGATTTTATTGATGTATTATATTAAGTTAAAATAAGTGTTAATTCAGTATTGTTGTAATTGTCATTATTACAAATTCGGTATCGGCTTTTTTGGTCCTCCAATAATCGGCGTTGAAAAATCATTATCGGTCGACCTCTAGACTGATACAGCTGTGTGCACCATCGAGAGCATCCTGACCGGCTGCGTCACCGCCTGATATGGCAACTGATCGGCATCCTACCATAAGACGCTACAGAGGGTAGTGCATAGCTGTACTGGAGCACCAAGTCTAGGACCAAAAGACTTCTTCACAGCTTCTACCCTCAAGCCATAAGCCTGCTGAACAATCAATCAAATGGCCACCGAACTATTTACATTGACCCCCCCCTCCCCCTTTGACCCCCCGCCTCCTTTGACCCCCCCGCTGCTACTCTGTTTATTACCTGTGCATAGTCACTTCACCCCCACCTACATGTACAGATTACCTCGACTAACCTGTACCCCTGCACATTGACTCGGTACCGGTACCCCCTGTATATAACCTCATTACTAACCTGTACCCCTGCACATTGACTCGGTACCGGTGCCCCCTGTATATAACCTCATTACTAACCTGTACCCCTGCACATTGACTCGGTACCCCCTGTATATAACCTCATTACTAACCTGTATCCCTGCACATTGACTCGGTACCGGTGCCCCCTGTATATAACCTCATTACTAACCTGTACCCCTGCACATTGACTCGGTACCGGTGCCCCCTGTATATAACCTCATTACTAACCTGTACCCCTGCACATTGACTCGGTACCGGTGCCCCCTGTATATAACCTCATTACTAACCTGTACCCCTGCACATTGACTCGGTACCCCCTGTATATAACCTCATTACTAACCTGTACCCCTGCACATTGACTCGGTGCCCCCTGTATATAACCTCATTACTAACCTGTATCCCTGCACATTCACTCGGTGCCCCTGTATATAACCTCATTACTAACCTGTACCCCTGCACATTGACTCGGTGCCCCCTGTATATAACCTCATTACTAACCTGTATCCCTGCCACATTGACTCGGTACCCCCTGTATATAACCTCATTACTAACCTGTACCCCTGCACATTGACTCGGTACCCCCTGTATATAACCTCATTACTAACCTGTATCCCTGCACATTGACTCGGTACCCCCCTGTATATAACCTCATTACTAACCTGTATCCCTGCACATTGACTCGGTACCGGTGCCCCCTGTATATAACCTCATTACTAACCTGTACCCCTGCACATTGACTCGGTGCCCCCTGTATATAACCTCATTACTAACCTGTACCCCTGCACATTGACTCGGTGCCCCCTGTATATAACCTCATTACTAACCTGTACCCCTGCACATTGACTCGGTACCCCCTGTATATAACCTCATTACTAACCTGTACCCCTGCACATTGACTCGGTACCCCCTGTATATAACCTCATTACTAACCTGTACCCCTGCACATTGACTCGGTACCCCCTGTATATAACCTCATTACTAACCTGTATCCCTGCACATTGACTCGGTACCGGTGCCCCCTGTATATAACCTCATTACTAACCTGTATCCCTGCACATTGACTCGGTACCGGTGCCCCCTGTATATAACCTCATTACTAACCTGTATCCCTGGCACATTGACTCGGTACCGGTGCCCCCTGTATATAACCTCATTACTAACCTGTACCCCTGCACATTGACTCGGTACCCCCCTGTATATAACCTCATTACTAACCTGTACCCCTGCACATTGACTCGGTACCCCCTGTATATAACCTCATTACTAACCTGTACCCTGCACATTGACTCGGTGCCCCCTGTATATAACCTCATTACTAACCTGTACCCCTGCACATTGACTCGGTACCCCCTGTATATAACCTCATTACTAACCTGTATCCCTGCACATTGACTCGGTACCGGTGCCCCCTGTATATAACCTCATTACTAACCTGTATCCCTGCACATTGACTCGGTACCGGTGCCCCTGTATATAACCTCATTACTAACCTGTACCCCTGCACATTGACTCGGTACCCCCTGTATATAACCTCATTACTAACCTGTACCCCTGCACATTGACTCGGTACCCCTGTATATAACCTCATTACTAACCTGTACCCCTGCACATTGACTCGGTACCCCCTGTATATAACCTCATTACTAACCTGTATCCCTGCACATTGACTCGGTACCCCCCTGTATATAACCTCATTACCTAACCTGTATCCCTGCACATTGACTCGTGCCCCTGTATATAACCTCATTACTAACCTGTATCCATGCACATTGACTCGGTACCCCCTGTATATAACCTCATTACTAACCTGTACCCCTGCACATTGACTCGGTACCCCCCTGTATATAACCTCATTACTAACCTGTATCCATGCACATTGACTCGGTACCCCCTGTATATAACCTCATTACTAACCTGTATCCATGCACATTGACTCGTACCCCCTGTATATACCTCATTACTAACCTGTATCCCTGCACATTGACTCGGTACCCCCTGTATATAACCTCATTACTAACCTGTACCCCTGCACATTGACTCGGTACCCCCCTGTATATAACCTCATTACTAACCTGTATCCCTGCACATTGACTCGGTACCCCTGTATATAACCTCATTACTAACCTGTACCCCTGCACATTGACTCGGTACCCCCTGTATATAACCTCATTACTAACCTGTATCCCTGCACATTGACTCGGTACCCCCTGTATATAACCTCATTACTAACCTGTACCCCTGCACATTGACTCGGTACCCCCTGTATATAACCTCATTACTAACCTGTACCCCTGCACATTGACTCGTACCCCCTGTATAAACCTCATTACTAACCTGTACCCCTGCACATTGACTCGGTACCCCCCTGTATATAACCTCATTACTAACCTGTATCCCTGCACATTGACTCGGTACCGGTGCCCCTGTATATAACCTCATTACTAACCTGTATCCATGCACATTGACTCGGTACCCCCTGTATATAACCTCATTACTAACCTGTACCCCTGCACATTGACTCGGTACCCCCTGTATATAACCTCATTACTAACCTGTACCCCTGCACATTGACTCGGTGCCCCCTGTATATAATCTCATTACTAACCTGTACCCCTGCACATTGACTCGGTACCCCCTGTATATAACCTCATTACTAACCTGTACCCCTGCACATTGACTCGGTACCCCCTGTATATAACCTCATTACTAACCTGTACCCCTGCACATTGACTCGGTACCCCCTGTATATAACCTCATTACTAACCTGTATCCCTGCACATTGACTCGGTACCCCCCTGTATATAACCTCATTACTAACCTGTACCCCTGCACATTGACTCGGTACCCCCCCTGTATATAACCTTTTTTTCTTTAGTTTATTGTTAGTGTTCATTTGTTACTTTAGTTTATTTAGTAAATATTTAAACTATTTCTTGAACTGCATTGTTGGTTAAGGGCCTGTATGTAAGCAATTCACGGTATTCGGTGCATGTGGCAAATAACATTTGATCATGAGAACGAGCCTTCAGATCACCTTTTTTAATCCTGTTTAATGAATATCGGTGGAATTCATCTGCCAATACCCATATAGAGTTAAAAGGCCTGTCGGTGAACTGATCTAATCGATCGGGCTCTCGAGAGCAGCTGAACTCGCATTAGCATGGAGGGAAGAGCTGAACTAGCAATTAGCATGGAGAGAGGGAGGGGAGGGAAGAGCTAGCATTAGCATGGAGGGAGGGAGGGGAGGGAAGAGCGAGCATTAGCATGGAGGGAGGGAGGGGAGGGAAGAGCTAGCATTAGCATGGAGGGAGGGAGGGGAGGGAAGAGCTAGCATTAGCATGGAGGGAGGGAGGGAAGAGCTAGCATTAGCATGGAGGGGGGAGGGAAGAGCTAGCATTAGCATGGAGGGAGGGAGGGAAGAGCTAGCATTAGCATGGAGGGAGGGAGGGAAGAGCTAGCATTAGCATGGAGGGAGGGAGGGAAGAGCTAGCATTAGCATGGAGGGAGGGAGGGAAGAGCGAGCATTAGCATGGAGGGAGGGAGGGAAGAGCGAGCATTAGCATGGAGGGAGGGAGGGAAGAGCGAGCATTAGCATGGAGGGAGGGAGGGAAGAGCTAGCATTAGCATGGAGGGAGGGAGGGAAGAACTAGCATTAGCATGGAGAGAGGGAGGGAGGGAAGAGCGAGCATTAGCATGGAGGGAGGGAGGGAAGAGCGAGCATTAGCATGGAGGGAGGGAGGGAAGAGCGAGCATTAGCATGGAGGGAGGGAGGGAGGGAAGAGCGAGCATTAGCATGGAGGGAGGGAGGGAAGAGCGAGCATTAGCATGGAGAGAGGGAGGGAGGGAAGAGCGAGCATTAGCATGGAGAGAGGGAGGGAGGGAAGAGCGAGCATTAGCATGGAGAGAGGGAGGGAGGGAAGAGCGAGCATTAGCATGGAGGGAGGGAGGGAGGGAGGGAAGAGCGAGCATTAGCATGGAGGGAGGGAGGGAAGAGCGAGCATTAGCATGGAGGGAGGGAGGGAAGAGCTAGCATTAGCATGGAGGGAGGGAGGGAAGAGCTAGCATTAGCATGGAGGGAGGGAGGGAAGAACTAGCATTAGCATGGAGAGAGGGAGGGAGGGAAGAGCGAGCATTAGCATGGAGGGAGGGAGGGAGGGAGGGAAGAGCGAGCATTAGCATGGAGGGAGGGAAGAGCGAGCATTAGCATGGAGGGAGGGAGGGAAGAGCGAGCATTAGCATGGAGGGAGGGAAGAACTAGCATTAGCATGGAGAGAGGGAGGGAGGGAAGAGCGAGCATTAGCATGGAGGGAGGGAGGGAGGGAGGGAAGAGCGAGCATTAGCATGGAGGGAGGGAGGGAAGAGCGAGCATTAGCATGGAGGGAGGGAGGGAAGAGCGAGCATTAGCATGGAGGGAGGGAGGGAAGAGCGAGCATGGAGGGAGAGAATAGCGAGAATTAGCATGGAGGGAGGGAGGGAAGAGCGAGTATTAGCATGGAGGGAGGAGCGAGTATTAGCATGGAGGGAGGGAGGA